>NC_053492.1:290213123-290513123 GCF_905171775.1 Rana temporaria
AATTTTATTCCCCAAAATGGTTCAGAATGGTCCAAATATCTAACCCGCGGGGCTTTTGTCAAAAACGGTCCAAAATCTAACCCCCCAATTTTATTCCCCAAAATGGTTCAGAATGGTCCAAATATCTAACCCGCGGGGCTTTTGTCAAAAACGGTCCAAAATCTAACCCCCCAATTTTATTCCCCAAAATGGTTCAGAATGGTCCAAATATCTAACCCGCGGGGCTTTTGTCAAAAACGGTCCAAAATCTAACCCCCCAATTTTATTCCCCAAAATGGTTCAGAATGGTCCAAATATCTAACCCGCGGGGCTTTTGTCAAAAACGGTCCAAAATCTAACCCCCCAATTTTATTCCCCAAAATGGTTCAGAATGGTCCAAATATCTAACCCGCGGGGCTTTTGTCAAAAACGGTCCAAAATCTAACCCCCCAATTTTATTCCCCAAAATGGTTCAGAATGGTCCAAATATCTAACCCGCGGGGCTTTTGTCAAAAACGGTCCAAAATCTAACCCCCCAATTTTATTCCCCAAAATGGTTCAGAATGGTCCAAATATCTAACCCGCGGGGCTTTTGTCAAAAACGGTCCAAAATCTAACCCCCCAATTTTATTCCCCAAAATGGTTCAGAATGGTCCAAATATCTAACCCGCGGGGCTTTTGTCAAAAACGGTCCAAAATCTAACCCCCCAATTTTATTCCCCAAAATGGTTCAGAATGGTCCAAATATCTAACCCGCGGGGCTTTTGTCAAAAACGGTCCAAAATCTAACCCCCCAATTTTATTCCCCAAAATGGTTCAGAATGGTCCAAATATCTAACCCGCGGGGCTTTTGTCAAAAACGGTCCAAAATCTAACCCCCCAATTTTATTCCCCAAAATGGTTCAGAATGGTCCAAATATCTAACCCGCGGGGCTTTTGTCAAAAACGGTCCAAAATCTAACCCCCCAATTTTATTCCCCAAAATGGTTCAGAATGGTCCAAATATCTAACCCGCGGGGCTTTTGTCAAAAACGGTCCAAAATCTAACCCCCCAATTTTATTCCCCAAAATGGTTCAGAATGGTCCAAATATCTAACCCGCGGGGCTTTTGTCAAAAACGGTCCAAAATCTAACCCCCCAATTTTATTCCCCAAAATGGTTCAGAATGGTCCAAATATCTAACCCGCGGGGCTTTTGTCAAAAACGGTCCAAAATCTAACCCCCCAATTTTATTCCCCAAAATGGTTCAGAATGGTCCAAATATCTAACCCGCGGGGCTTTTGTCAAAAACGGTCCAAAATCTAACCCCCCAATTTTATTCCCCAAAATGGTTCAGAATGGTCCAAATATCTAACCCGCGGGGCTTTTGTCAAAAACGGTCCAAAATCTAACCCCCCAATTTTATTCCCCAAAATGGTTCAGAATGGTCCAAATATCTAACCCGCGGGGCTTTTGTCAAAAACGGTCCAAAATCTAACCCCCCAATTTTATTCCCCAAAATGGTTCAGAATGGTCCAAATATCTAACCCGCGGGGCTTTTGTCAAAAACGGTCCAAAATCTAACCCCCCAATTTTATTCCCCAAAATGGTTCAGAATGGTCCAAATATCTAACCCGCGGGGCTTTTGTCAAAAACGGTCCAAAATCTAACCCCCCAATTTTATTCCCCAAAATGGTTCAGAATGGTCCAAATATCTAACCCGCGGGGCTTTTGTCAAAAACGGTCCAAAATCTAACCCCCCAATTTTATTCCCCAAAATGGTTCAGAATGGTCCAAATATCTAACCCGCGGGGCTTTTGTCAAAAACGGTCCAAAATCTAACCCCCCAATTTTATTCCCCAAAATGGTTCAGAATGGTCCAAATATCTAACCCGCGGGGCTTTTGTCAAAAACGGTCCAAAATCTAACCCCCCAATTTTATTCCCCAAAATGGTTCAGAATGGTCCAAATATCGAACCCGCGGGGCTTTTGTCAAAAACGGTCCAAAATCTAACCCCCCAATTTTATTCCCCAAAATGGTTCAGAATGGTCCAAATATCTAACCCGCGGGGCTTTTGTCAAAAACGGTCCAAAATCTAACCCCCCAATTTTATTCCCCAAAATGGTTCAGAATGGTCCAAATATCTAACCCGCGGGGCTTTTGTCAAAAACGGTCCAAAATCTAACCCCCCAATTTTATTCCCCAAAATGGTTCAGAATGGTCCAAATATCTAACCCGCGGGGCTTTTGTCAAAAACGGTCCAAAATCTAACCCCCCAATTTTATTCCCCAAAATGGTTCAGAATGGTCCAAATATCTAACCCGCGGGGCTTTTGTCAAAAACGGTCCAAAATCTAACCCCCCAATTTTATTCCCCAAAATGGTTCAGAATGGTCCAAATATCTAACCCGCGGGGCTTTTGTCAAAAACGGTCCAAAATCTAACCCCCCAATTTTATTCCCCAAAATGGTTCAGAATGGTCCAAATATCTAACCCGCGGGGCTTTTGTCAAAAACGGTCCAAAATCTAACCCCCCAATTTTATTCCCCAAAATGGTTCAGAATGGTCCAAATATCTAACCCGCGGGGCTTTTGTCAAAAACGGTCCAAAATCTAACCCCCCAATTTTATTCCCCAAAATGGTTCAGAATGGTCCAAATATCTAACCCGCGGGGCTTTTGTCAAAAACGGTCCAAAATCTAACCCCCCAATTTTATTCCCCAAAATGGTTCAGAATGGTCCAAATATCTAACCCGCGGGGCTTTTGTCAAAAACGGTCCAAAATCTAACCCCCCAATTTTATTCCCCAAAATGGTTCAGAATGGTCCAAATATCTAACCCGCGGGGCTTTTGTCAAAAACGGTCCAAAATCTAACCCCCCAATTTTATTCCCCAAAATGGTTCAGAATGGTCCAAATATCTAACCCGCGGGGCTTTTGTCAAAAACGGTCCAAAATCTAACCCCCCAATTTTATTCCCCAAAATGGTTCAGAATGGTCCAAATATCTAACCCGCGGGGCTTTTGTCAAAAACGGTCCAAAATCTAACCCCCCAATTTTATTCCCCAAAATGGTTCAGAATGGTCCAAATATCTAACCCGCGGGGCTTTTGTCAAAAACGGTCCAAAATCTAACCCCCCAATTTTATTCCCCAAAATGGTTCAGAATGGTCCAAATATCTAACCCGCGGGGCTTTTGTCAAAAACGGTCCAAAATCTAACCCCCCAATTTTATTCCCCAAAATGGTTCAGAATGGTCCAAATATCTAACCCGCGGGGCTTTTGTCAAAAACGGTCCAAAATCTAACCCCCCAATTTTATTCCCCAAAATGGTTCAGAATGGTCCAAATATCTAACCCGCGGGGCTTTTGTCAAAAACGGTCCAAAATCTAACCCCCCAATTTTATTCCCCAAAATGGTTCAGAATGGTCCAAATATCTAACCCGCGGGGCTTTTGTCAAAAACGGTCCAAAATCTAACCCCCCAATTTTATTCCCCAAAATGGTTCAGAATGGTCCAAATATCTAACCCGCGGGGCTTTTGTCAAAAACGGTCCAAAATCTAACCCCCCAATTTTATTCCCCAAAATGGTTCAGAATGGTCCAAATATCTAACCCGCGGGGCTTTTGTCAAAAATGGTCCAAAATCTAACCCCCCAATTTTATTCCCCAAAATGGTTCAGAATGGTCCAAATATCTAACCCGCGGGGCTTTTGTCAAAAACGGTCCAAAATCTAACCCCCCAATTTTATTCCCCAAAATGGTTCAGAATGGTCCAAATATCTAACCCGCGGGGCTTTTGTCAAAAACGGTCCAAAATCTAACCCCCCAATTTTATTCCCCAAAATGGTTCAGAATGGTCCAAATATCTAACCCGCGGGGCTTTTGTCAAAAACGGTCCAAAATCTAACCCCCCAATTTTATTCCCCAAAATGGTTCAGAATGGTCCAAATATCTAACCCGCGGGGCTTTTGTCAAAAACGGTCCAAAATCTAACCCCCCAATTTTATTCCCCAAAATGGTTCAGAATGGTCCAAATATCTAACCCGCGGGGCTTTTGTCAAAAACGGTCCAAAATCTAACCCCCCAATTTTATTCCCCAAAATGGTTCAGAATGGTCCAAATATCTAACCCGCGGGGCTTTTGTCAAAAACGGTCCAAAATCTAACCCCCCAATTTTATTCCCCAAAATGGTTCAGAATGGTCCAAATATCTAACCCGCGGGGCTTTTGTCAAAAACGGTCCAAAATCTAACCCCCCAATTTTATTCCCCAAAATGGTTCAGAATGGTCCAAATATCTAACCCGCGGGGCTTTTGTCAAAAACGGTCCAAAATCTAACCCCCCAATTTTATTCCCCAAAATGGTTCAGAATGGTCCAAATATCTAACCCGCGGGGCTTTTGTCAAAAACGGTCCAAAATCTAACCCCCCAATTTTATTCCCCAAAATGGTTCAGAATGGTCCAAATATCTAACCCGCGGGGCTTTTGTCAAAAACGGTCCAAAATCTAACCCCCCAATTTTATTCCCCAAAATGGTTCAGAATGGTCCAAATATCTAACCCGCGGGGCTTTTGTCAAAAACGGTCCAAAATCTAACCCCCCAATTTTATTCCCCAAAATGGTTCAGAATGGTCCAAATATCTAACCCGCGGGGCTTTTGTCAAAAACGGTCCAAAATCTAACCCCCCAATTTTATTCCCCAAAATGGTTCAGAATGGTCCAAATATCTAACCCGCGGGGCTTTTGTCAAAAACGGTCCAAAATCTAACCCCCCAATTTTATTCCCCAAAATGGTTCAGAATGGTCCAAATATCTAACCCGCGGGGCTTTTGTCAAAAACGGTCCAAAATCTAACCCCCCAATTTTATTCCCCAAAATGGTTCAGAATGGTCCAAATATCTAACCCGCGGGGCTTTTGTCAAAAACGGTCCAAAATCTAACCCCCCAATTTTATTCCCCAAAATGGTTCAGAATGGTCCAAATATCTAACCCGCGGGGCTTTTGTCAAAAACGGTCCAAAATCTAACCCCCCAATTTTATTCCCCAAAATGGTTCAGAATGGTCCAAATATCTAACCCGCGGGGCTTTTGTCAAAAACGGTCCAAAATCTAACCCCCCAATTTTATTCCCCAAAATGGTTCAGAATGGTCCAAATATCTAACCCGCGGGGCTTTTGTCAAAAACGGTCCAAAATCTAACCCCCCAATTTTATTCCCCAAAATGGTTCAGAATGGTCCAAATATCTAACCCGCGGGGCTTTTGTCAAAAACGGTCCAAAATCTAACCCCCCAATTTTATTCCCCAAAATGGTTCAGAATGGTCCAAATATCTAACCCGCGGGGCTTTTGTCAAAAACGGTCCAAAATCTAACCCCCCAATTTTATTCCCCAAAATGGTTCAGAATGGTCCAAATATCTAACCCGCGGGGCTTTTGTCAAAAACGGTCCAAAATCTAACCCCCCAATTTTATTCCCCAAAATGGTTCAGAATGGTCCAAATATCTAACCCGCGGGGCTTTTGTCAAAAACGGTCCAAAATCTAACCCCCCAATTTTATTCCCCAAAATGGTTCAGAATGGTCCAAATATCTAACCCGCGGGGCTTTTGTCAAAAACGGTCCAAAATCTAACCCCCCAATTTTATTCCCCAAAATGGTTCAGAATGGTCCAAATATCTAACCCGCGGGGCTTTTGTCAAAAACGGTCCAAAATCTAACCCCCCAATTTTATTCCCCAAAATGGTTCAGAATGGTCCAAATATCTAACCCGCGGGGCTTTTGTCAAAAACGGTCCAAAATCTAACCCCCCAATTTTATTCCCCAAAATGGTTCAGAATGGTCCAAATATCTAACCCGCGGGGCTTTTGTCAAAAACGGTCCAAAATCTAACCCCCCAATTTTATTCCCCAAAATGGTTCAGAATGGTCCAAATATCTAACCCGCGGGGCTTTTGTCAAAAACGGTCCAAAATCTAACCCCCCAATTTTATTCCCCAAAATGGTTCAGAATGGTCCAAATATCTAACCCGCGGGGCTTTTGTCAAAAACGGTCCAAAATCTAACCCCCCAATTTTATTCCCCAAAATCGTTCAGAATGGTCCAAATATCTAACCCGCGGGGCTTTTGTCAAAAATGGTCCAAAATCTAACCCCCCAATTTTATTCCCCAAAATGGTTCAGAATGGTCCAAATATCTAACCCGCGGGGCTTTTGTCAAAAACGGTCCAAAATCTAACCCCCCAATTTTATTCCCCAAAATGGTTCAGAATGGTCCAAATATCTAACCCGCGGGGCTTTTGTCAAAAACGGTCCAAAATCTAACCCCCCAATTTTATTCCCCAAAATGGTTCAGAATGGTCCAAATATCTAACCCGCGGGGCTTTTGTCAAAAACGGTCCAAAATCTAACCCCCCAATTTTATTCCCCAAAATGGTTCAGAATGGTCCAAATATCTAACCCGCGGGGCTTTTGTCAAAAACGGTCCAAAATCTAACCCCCCAATTTTATTCCCCAAAATGGTTCAGAATGGTCCAAATATCTAACCCGCGGGGCTTTTGTCAAAAACGGTCCAAAATCTAACCCCCCAATTTTATTCCCCAAAATGGTTCAGAATGGTCCAAATATCTAACCCGCGGGGCTTTTGTCAAAAACGGTCCAAAATCTAACCCCCCAATTTTATTCCCCAAAATGGTTCAGAATGGTCCAAATATCTAACCCGCGGGGCTTTTGTCAAAAACGGTCCAAAATCTAACCCCCCAATTTTATTCCACAAAATGGTTCAGAATGGTCCAAATATCTAACCCGCGGGGCTTTTGTCAAAAACGGTCCAAAATCTAACCCCCCAATTTTATTCCCCAAAATGGTTCAGAATGGTCCAAATATCTAACCCGCGGGGCTTTTGTCAAAAACGGTCCAAAATCTAACCCCCCAATTTTATTCCCCAAAATGGTTCAGAATGGTCCAAATATCTAACCCGCGGGGCTTTTGTCAAAAATGGTCCAAAATCTAACCCCCCAATTTTATTCCCCAAAATGGTTCAGAATGGTCCAAATATCTAACCCGCGGGGCTTTTGTCAAAAACGGTCCAAAATCTAACCCCCCAATTTTATTCCCCAAAATGGTTCAGAATGGTCCAAATATCTAACCCGCGGGGCTTTTGTCAAAAACGGTCCAAAATCTAACCCCCCAATTTTATTCCCCAAAATGGTTCAGAATGGTCCAAATATCTAACCCGCGGGGCTTTTGTCAAAAACGGTCCAAAATCTAACCCCCCAATTTTATTCCCCAAAATGGTTCAGAATGGTCCAAATATCTAACCCGCGGGGCTTTTGTCAAAAACGGTCCAAAATCTAACCCCCCAATTTTATTCCCCAAAATGGTTCAGAATGGTCCAAATATCTAACCCGCGGGGCTTTTGTCAAAAACGGTCCAAAATCTAACCCCCCAATTTTATTCCCCAAAATGGTTCAGAATGGTCCAAATATCTAACCCGCGGGGCTTTTGTCAAAAATGGTCCAAAATCTAACCCCCCAATTTTATTCCCCAAAATGGTTCAGAATGGTCCAAATATCTAACCCGCGGGGCTTTTGTCAAAAACGGTCCAAAATCTAACCCCCCAATTTTATTCCCCAAAATGGTTCAGAATGGTCCAAATATCTAACCCGCGGGGCTTTTGTCAAAAACGGTCCAAAATCTAACCCCCCAATTTTATTCCCCAAAATGGTTCAGAATGGTCCAAATATCTAACCCGCGGGGCTTTTGTCAAAAACGGTCCAAAATCTAACCCCCCAATTTTATTCCCCAAAATGGTTCAGAATGGTCCAAATATCTAACCCGCGGGGCTTTTGTCAAAAACGGTCCAAAATCTAACCCCCCAATTTTATTCCCCAAAATGGTTCAGAATGGTCCAAATATCTAACCCGCGGGGCTTTTGTCAAAAACGGTCCAAAATCTAACCCCCCAATTTTATTCCCCAAAATGGTTCAGAATGGTCCAAATATCTAACCCGCGGGGCTTTTGTCAAAAACGGTCCAAAATCTAACCCCCCAATTTTATTCCCCAAAATGGTTCAGAATGGTCCAAATATCTAACCCGCGGGGCTTTTGTCAAAAACGGTCCAAAATCTAACCCCCCAATTTTATTCCCCAAAATGGTTCAGAATGGTCCAAATATCTAACCCGCGGGGCTTTTGTCAAAAACGGTCCAAAATCTAACCCCCCAATTTTATTCCCCAAAATGGTTCAGAATGGTCCAAATATCTAACCCGCGGGGCTTTTGTCAAAAACGGTCCAAAATCTAACCCCCCAATTTTATTCCCCAAAATGGTTCAGAATGGTCCAAATATCTAACCCGCGGGGCTTTTGTCAAAAACGGTCCAAAATCTAACCCCCCAATTTTATTCCCCAAAATGGTTCAGAATGGTCCAAATATCTAACCCGCGGGGCTTTTGTCAAAAACGGTCCAAAATCTAACCCCCCAATTTTATTCCCCAAAATGGTTCAGAATGGTCCAAATATCTAACCCGCGGGGCTTTTGTCAAAAACGGTCCAAAATCTAACCCCCCAATTTTATTCCCCAAAATGGTTCAGAATGGTCCAAATATCTAACCCGCGGGGCTTTTGTCAAAAATGGTCCAAAATCTAACCCCCCAATTTTATTCCCCAAAATGGTTCAGAATGGTCCAAATATCTAACCCGCGGGGCTTTTGTCAAAAACGGTCCAAAATCTAACCCCCCAATTTTATTCCCCAAAATGGTTCAGAATGGTCCAAATATCTAACCCGCGGGGCTTTTGTCAAAAACGGTCCAAAATCTAACCCCCCAATTTTATTCCCCAAAATGGTTCAGAATGGTCCAAATATCTAACCCGCGGGGCTTTTGTCAAAAACGGTCCAAAATCTAACCCCCCAATTTTATTCCCCAAAATGGTTCAGAATGGTCCAAATATCTAACCCGCGGGGCTTTTGTCAAAAACGGTCCAAAATCTAACCCCCCAATTTTATTCCCCAAAATGGTTCAGAATGGTCCAAATATCTAACCCGCGGGGCTTTTGTCAAAAACGGTCCAAAATCTAACCCCCCAATTTTATTCCCCAAAATGGTTCAGAATGGTCCAAATATCTAACCCGCGGGGCTTTTGTCAAAAACGGTCCAAAATCTAACCCCCCAATTTTAAAAATCGCTATTGGGCAATCTATTTGTCTCCTCTTCTGAGCGGTCAAGATTTTTAGATTCTGGGAAAATCCAGGGATTTTTGAAAATGGGCATCCTTACCAAGAAAGAGGCAAAATATCTAACTCCAAAAACAGCAAAAACACCTATCATTTACTATGTTCCAAAAGTACATAAAGATGAAATTCATCCTCCGGGGAGGCCAATTATAAGCGGTATCGATTCGCTTTTCTCAAGACTTGGGGCATATATTGATGGTTACCTACAACCGTTAGTAAAAGAAGGACCATCGTACCTCAAAGATAGCAGGCAGCTCATAATGGAACTCAATGACATGGAAATAGAATCTACTGACCTTATGGTCACCATAGATGTGAACTCTCTGTACACCAATATAGTACAGGAAGATGGTATTGAAGGAGTAAAATGGGCTTTACATAGAGATTCTAAATTGAAGCAGGAACAAATAAACTACATTTTGGAGGGTCTAACTTTAGCCATGAGCCATAATTATTTTTGGAATAAGGGACAGTATTATGTCCAAACAAAAGGGGTAGCAATGGGGGCTAAGTACGCCCCCAGTGTAGCTAATATCTTTTTGAATCACTGGGAGGCGGAACAAATACAAGGAGTAACGAGATCACCATTGAAATTTTATAGAAGATACATAGATGATATTCTAATTGTATGGGGAGGCACAGAAATGGAATTACAGACGTTTTTTGATGAGATTAACAACAACATTTATGGCATCACGTTCTCGGGAACCTGGAATACAGAATCTATAGATTATTTAGACCTACAATTATTTAAAGTTGGTAATAGAATTCACACTAGAACTTTCTTTAAGAAAACTGACAGGAACAGTTATATTCCTGTAAACAGTTGTCATCACAAGCAATGGATTCAAAATATCCCCAAGGGACAACTTATGAGACTGTTTAGAAATTGTAGTAACAGTGTTGATTTTGAAGCACAGGCGACACAAATTATTAATAAATTTGTTGAAAAAGGATATAAAAGAAAAGAGCTAGAAATCTTGAAAACAAAAGTCATGAGAATGAACAGAGATAACATTATAACAGGAACACACAACAAGAAAAAGAAGAAATTTATGGATACAGCGTTCCTAACCGGTTATAATATACAGCACAAGGACATTGAAAGAATTTTCAAACAACACTGGCCTATTCTACAATCAGATAAAAGTCTAAAAAATCTGTTACCAAATAAACCGAGTTTCATATACCGAAGAGCCCCTAACCTCAGAAATAGACTAGTCCACAATGCAATAGACCCTCCTAAACAAATCCAAATTTTCAAAAACCTAAAAGGTTTCCACAAATGTGGAAAATGTTTACCATGTCGTGTCAGTAAAAAAACTAATAAGAAACGAACAGAGTTCTCCTCAACAACAAATGGATCCTCACATAAGATAAGAGAACTCATTACCTGTAGCAGTACACATGTGACGTATGTTTTAGAATGTGAGGCTACGGCAGTATGCTGAGCCTGCATGGGATAGAGCAGAGGGAGAAGTGGGCTGCCGCGCTCTGGGGTAGTAACAGCCTCTGATTGGTCAGCTGCGGCAGCCCCCTTCTCTGATAGGTCCATTCGCGTGAGGTAAAACCTGCACTGGACGAGCCTATATAAGGGAGAGGCTGAGGCGATTTGCTCAGTCACATCTCCTGACAAGCAGCATCGCCCGCCTCTCCCTCTCTCTCAGGATGAAGCGCGCTGTGCAGGACAGCCGTGAGGAGCTCTTATGTAGACTCCTAGAGAAGGCGGAGAGCAGGGGAGGTGAAGAGTGGCTGAAGCGTTGCCTGTCTGAGGAGAGTGGCTCTGTTTTATCTGTCAGCCCAGCTGCAGTACCAGAGATGAGCGTGGGCGCCCCCAGGAAACAGCCTGGAAGAAAAAAGAAATGTAAGTCCAATAATTTAGCTCCTCAAGCTGAGGGAGCTGCAACAAGAGGTGCTTCTTGCCAGCAAGGGAGCAGCGCTGCCTCTTCCCCCCCTCCTGGGGACTTGGGTGAGCATGTTTTACCTGAAGTTGTTTTCAGTAATGTTAACCAGTTATCTGCATTTTCTAGTCTAATTGAATCTTTGTCTGTCATTGTGCAGCAGTTCAAAGGTATACATGATGCGGATTTTACCTCACAAAATGTAAATATGTATGTGCAACCAGGTGAGAGTCTGAGTACTCAGGCATGCACAGTAAGTCAGAGTGCACAGGAGACTGGTGCTGGAAATAGCGATAATGCTATTGATATGGAGGAGGTTGGTGTGGTGTGGCATGAGGCTGGTCATCCCTCTCTGCTAAATAAGGATGTTACTGTCAGATCGAGTGTGAGGTGTCCTGCTGTTAATAATACTTTACCCCTCAGATCCTCGGCTGCTATGGTCAGCGAGTCTTCCTTTAAGGAACCCCTCCCTTGCAGTTTATCCCCGCTGGGTTTTCATCTGTCTAAGTCAGTCAAAGAAAAAATTTGGAGGGGTGAATATCTCGATATATTATCACTTCTCCCTGCTTCTAAGGAGTTTTTGGCTAAATCTGACAGGCAGTCCAGCGAAAGAACAGAGGAAGATAGGAGGAGAGCGGTTCCTAAGACATTTCAAAACTGGCTGCAAGCGTTCTGTATCTATTCAGCAGTTATGGGAGAACGCTTCCCGGGGAAGTGCTCAGGTTTATTCCAACACCTGGATATTATTGCGGAGGCCTTTCGCCACTTTGGCGGCTCCGCATGGTTCTCATATGACGAGAATTTCCGTCAAAAACTAGCTGTGCACCCATCGCTGCATTGGGGGGCTAAGGACGTTGGTTTATGGTTAAACCTTATGCTGCCACCTAGGCCCCAGTTCACCCCTCGCCCCGCTTCAAATGGTCAGAGTCCAGTCAGGAAGGGTGTATGCTTTGCATTCAATGAGGGTCAATGTAAATTCTTATTGAATTGTAGATACAAACATGAGTGTTCTTATTGTGGCGGTACTCACGCGGCGAGCAGATGTTTTCGTAAAGCTGCCGCTAGTTCCTCTCATTCAGGACCCAAGGACACACATGGGAAAGGCCCCGACTCCGGTGAGCCTGGCAAGAATGCGCCCATGGCTCGAGCGCTATCCAGACCACAGGATGGCGGCTCTGCTAACTGAAGGTTTTGCCAATGGTTTCTTAGTGCCATCCTTTACTGGTTCAGGGTGTACACCAGTTAAAAATTTACTATCGGTATCCATGCACTCTAACTTAGTGCTTGAGAAAATTTGCAAAGAATTGTCTGAGGGTAGGGTGGCTGGCCCCTTTAATGACCCGCCATTCTCTAATTTCCGGTTGTCCCCTTTGGGCATCGTACCCAAGAAAGAGCTGGGTGCGTTCAGACTGATCCACCACCTATCTTACCCACCGCATTCGTCACTCAATGACGAAGTTGCCTCTGTGGAGGCTCCAGTCTGCTACGCCTCATTTGATGAGGCTTTGTGTCTTTTGAGGCAAGCAGGGCAAGGGGCTGTGCTAGCAAAGGCTGATATTAAGTCGGCTTTCCGCCTTCTTCCCGTGCATCCACAAGGCTTCAATTCTTTGGGTTTTCAATTTTTGAATAAATATTATTTTGATAAATGCATGCCAATGGGGTTTTCTATGTCATGCTTTTATTTCGAGGCTTTTTCCTCCTTCTTACATTGGGTCGTGTCAGTCGTTATCCCTCAAGGCCTTATCCTACATTATCTAGATGACTTCTTGTTTTTAGGTCCCCGGGGGTCATCAGTGTGTATGGAAGCTTTACAGGTTTTCTTTGACGTTTGTCATGACTTTGGCGTGCCTCTGGCCCAGGAGAAAACAGTTTTTCCCACGACAGTTATTGAATTTTTGGGGATCACGGTTGACTCCGAACGAATGGAATTCAGATTGCCACAACAGAAGATACATAAAATGAAGTCTATGATTGCAACCTTTCTTGTCAGTAAGAAGGTGTGCTTAAAGGAGGCACAATCTTTGCTGGGTCTTTTTGCTTTTGCAGCCAGAGTCATCCCTATGGCGAGGGTATTTTCGCGCAGGTTCTCGTTAGCCATAAAAGGTATGGTGAACCCTTACGCTCATTTCCGAATTTCAAAAAGCATCAAGGATGATCTAAGAATTTGGGATGCTTTTTTAAATGAGTTTAATGGTTCCTCGGCCTGGCAAATGGACTTTATTAATAGTTCTCAGTTGGAATTCTTCACCGATGCAGCTGGCTCTGCTGGGTTCGGGGCTTTCTTGGATGGGCGCTGGTGCGCCCAGTCCTGGCACCCTGATTGGCTCCAGAAGGAGATACTTCAAAATCTAGTTCTGTTGGAGCTCTTTCCAGTGATTGTGTCGGTGGTTGTGTGGGAAGACATCTTTAGGAATCGTAGAATCTTAGTTCATACGGATAATAAAGGTGTCTTTTTTGCCATCAATACTCTGTCCTCTAAGTCTGATCCCGTTCTGAGGTTATTGCGTTTCCTTGTACTTCATTGTATGAACTGTAATATATGGTTGAGAGCTGAGCATATTGCAGGTAAAGAAAATAACATAGCAGATTCTTTATCTCGTTCACAGTTCAAGAGATTCCGAGAGTTGGCGCCATCAGCGGATCAACATGGCACCCCTTGCCCAGACTTCCTCTGGGGCTTAATTTGGGAATAATATTCCGGAATCTCAAGGCTTCAGTAGCGGAAAACACCTGGAGGGATTATAGGCTTTCATGGCACAAATGGTGCTCTTTCTGTCAACCATTGGGTTTGGATCCACTAGATGTATCTTCTTACGTGGCTTTGTCTTTTTTGTCCTTTCTCATTCAGTCTAATCTGTCCCCGGCTTCCATAGGTAAAATATTGGCTGGAGTTTCTTTTTTCCTTAAGTTTGCAGGCCTTCCTGCTCTTACCTCTTTCTTTCAGGTCACTCAGGTTTTGAAGGGCCTCAAAAAGTCTAGGCCCTCTTTAGATAATAGGCGTCCCATATCTATCCCCATTTTGATCGATCTTCTTCAGATCCTTCAAGATGTCTGCTCATCCAATTTCGAATCTTTGCTTTTTAAGGCTGCTTTCTCTATAGCATTCTTTGGAGCCCTTCGGTTAGGTGAGTTTACTGCAGCAAATAGAAACGCTTTTTCATTTCTCCGTTTTTCTCATGTTCAGTTTGACGTCGGTTCTGTCCGTCTGTTTTTGTCCAGATCAAAGTCCTCTCAGGTTGGCCAGTGGTTTTCTTTATCCAGTTCTCCTAATGAGGCTATCTGTCCCGTGTTTCATGTTCGTAATTATCTTTTGGTCAGACCATTGAGTAACGATTCCTTTTTTATTCATGAAGACTTGTCCTCTCTAACTAGGTACCAGTTCTCAGCTGTTTTGGCCTCCTGTTTGAAGCGCTTGAATTTATCTGGGTACCAATTTTCTTCCCATTCTTTCCGAATTGGCGCTGCCACCACAGCTGATTCTATAGGTTTTTCAGAGAGTAAGGTTAAAAAAGTGGGCAGGTGGGGCAGCAATAGATATAAGTTATATGTTCGTCCCAGTCTTCTAACTTTATGATTCTCTTTCAGATTTATCCAGGAATATCGCTTGGGTCATAGGTCACTCCTACGTGTTCTGGGCTTACAAGCACTCCGGATCCAGATCATACTCTGCTAACCTGGGGCTTGATCCTGATTTATTTTTAATTTTATGGTCAGGTGTTAGAGGTATGCGGTGGCGCAATTTAAAAGACCACCTAGCTTATTTGTCTTCTGTCTGGCCTCAACCCCAAGTGATAGTTATCCACGTGGGGGCTAATGACTTGGGTAAATTCAACACATGGGACTTGTTATGTGAAATGAAAAGGGATCTCTATTCCATAACTCAAATGTTCCCAGGTTCAGTGTTAGTATATTCTGAGATGGTTCCCAGGCTGTTATGGTCGCCGCACGGCACCCTTTTCTACGTGGATAGAATCCGCAGACGGCTAAATAGGACGATTCATAGTTTTATGCCTTCAATTGGTGGCTCTTCCTTTCGTCATTCCGAGTTAGAGGGTTTTTTGCCTGGGTTGTTTCGGGTTGACCAAATTCATCTGTCAGGCATTGGCCTGGACATTTTTAATATGGGTATCCAGTCCATGATCGAATCAGCCACGGTGGTGGGGGGGCCTCGGCCAACAGCTTCGCGGTTGGCCCCGGCCGGTGGGGAGTAGTCGTCCAGCTTTTGCTGGATGGACAGAAATTAATTTGATTTTAAAGTTTTAAGTTTAGCCAATTTGGCCTTTTGTAATTTAATTTATTTATTGAGAAAATTTTTGTAACCCCGCCCCCACATTTTATGGATGACACCGTGGCCAATTTTACCAAAGTTAAATAAAAATGTTGTATCAAATTGTTGTTTGGTCTCCTTATTCAATACCTCTGTACTAGCCCATGTGAGGCTACGGCAGTATGCTGAGCCTGCATGGGATAGAGCAGAGGGAGAAGTGGGCTGCCGCGCTCTGGGGTAGTAACAGCCTCTGATTGGTCAGCTGCGGCAGCCCCCTTCTCTGATAGGTCCGTTCGCGTGAGGTAAAACCTGCACTGGACGAGCCTATATAAGGGAGAGGCTGAGGCGATTTGCTCAGTCACATCTCCTGACAAGCAGCATCGCCCGCCCGCCCACCCTTACCTGTCAGTTTGTCATAATAAGTCATGGGGTCGTCTGTATGGGGGGAGTAGTCGTCCAGCTTTTGCTGGATGGACAGAAATTAATTTGATTTTAAAGTTTTAAGTTTAGCCAATTTGGCCTTTTGTAATTTAATTTATTTATTGAGAAAATTTTTGTAACCCCGCCCCCACATTTTATGGATGACACCGTGGCCAATTTTACCAAAGTTAAATAAAAATGTTGTATCAAATTGTTGTTTGGTCTCCTTATTCAATACCTCTGTACTAGCCCATGCCCCTGCCACAAACAATATGTGGGTAGAACGACAAGAGAATTACATATTAGAATAAGAGAGCATATTGCCAACATAAAAAAGGGTTTCCACAAACACAGTGTGTCTAGGCACTTCAGGGATTATCACAACAAAGACCCTGGGTGTATGACATTTTATGGGATTGATAAGATAAAAGAACACTGGAGGGGTGAGGACAAAACTAAAAAAGTATCCCAAAATGAAACCCGATGGATCTATACATTAGACACCCTCCAGCCGGCAGGTATGAATATTGATGTAGACCTGAACTGCTTTTTAACCAATTTTTAACTATCAATTTTTACACTATTGGAAATGTGAGCTGACACATTACAATACTTACCATTTTTATTCATATCTTCATTACATTCTTATTGCCTTTTATAGCCTCCCCACTTCAAATACATATATACATATATTACAGTTTTATTTTATTATTATAGATATCATATTTTATGTTATATTTTAAAGAAATTTTATGAAGTTTTTATTAATATACCCATATTATCATCATTTACATAGGTCTTAATTTATATATTTACGGTCTAATTACAATGATCTATAGTATCATGAAATTTTTACTGTGGCACTTTATGTCTGAATGATATATGCCTTTATGTTTCAAATATTATGCCATAACACCGTTCTGTTTACAACCGCAAAGTATATTTATTTATTTATGTATATCCATTAATATAACAGGGAGATTCGTTGCTGTTTACTCCGCTGTTTAAATATATAGAGTAACCTTAGATCAGGACTCCGGTCTCCAAAAAGCCACAACATGGCGGACGTTTCCATTAATATAACAGGGAGATTCGTTGCTGTTTACTCCGCTGTTTAAATATATAGAGTAACCTTAGATCAGGACTCCGGTCTCCAAAAAGCCACAACATGGCGGACGTTTTCTTAGAGCATGCTTAGTTTTAGCACTAAGAGAAGATAACGGATCTCTAGAGGTTGGTCTTCTGTCTGCCACAATCCACAATATGGCGGACGCGTTTTTATAATATAGGGCCTCTAGCGGCTGGACTTCTGTCCTCAAAAAACTACAACATGGCGGACGTTTCAGACATAAACGTCCCATATAAATAAGGAAGTGCTGGGGGCTTAGAGGCGCGCTCCAGATGACGTCAGATCGACGAAACCGGTAGAGCAGACGCTATTCTAAGCCACAGCACGTTTTATGTTAATGTTTGTTAACCTTTCTACTAAATGTGAGTACCCTGTTATATGTGAATAAAAGTTGTTTATCACTTCAAAAACGGTATCACGCTATTGGGCAATCTATTTGTCTCCTCTTCTGAGCGGTCAAGATTTTTAGATTCTGGGAAGATCCAGGGATTTTGTCAGTATATTATACTGTGAACGCCCGTTACCCCTGTAGGGGTTCAAGTATCTGGTGAGTGCGGGACCACAGGGAGTGAGCACGGTTTTTGCACAGAAGATTTAGATCAACGTTGATTCACGTGGAAGAAGCACACAGCACTTTATTTATTTTATTTTTATTTATTGCATGGAACTTTTGCATAAAGACTTTTTACTTACAGTATGAGTACTGTCTGTTGAAAGCACACAGCACCATATATATATTCATATATTTTTTGATTCACTCAATTTGTGCATGAAACAGAAATGGAATGAGGATTTTGTTTTAGCACTGGAACACATTTGAATTTTTTGTTTGTTATTTGGATTATCACTAAGCATTTTTTCGCTTTTGTTTTGTTCTGGTTTTATATTGTACCACCCACACACTATCATTAATTACTATTGACACTAGTTTACACTCTACACTTTAGGGTGGCGCCACCACCTGCTTTTCATATTATTTCATACCCTTCTCCATTTTGTGGGGATTTTTTTGCAGGGGCAGCCTCTCACACCTATTATATATATTTTTAATCACCTGAGAGTCTATCTGAGGGCTCCAGACTATTTTTAAATATTCTGTGGCGCAGATTCATATTTTCTTTTCCCATTTATCTTGCATCAATATGCAAGTAGAAACTGCAGCAACGGATATTTTTAAATATATACACAATAGAAGTATCAATTTGGGTGAAGTTTTCAATCAAGAACAGGTAGTAAGCAGACAGGACACTGATGGACTTTTCAAACAGCTAAGACACAGCCTAGATAAGCAACTCAGGGTGTGGTGGGATATAGCCACCCTGGGGAAATATATAGCAGAAAAGATCACACCTAGGAGACTAAGGTGGGATATCTCACCTAATGATGCCATCAATGATAAAGAACTAATGAATGACTGGTACAAATTTTTTAACCTGAAGGAGAATGACTTACTACACAAGATTTTAGAAAGAAGACAAATTAAATTAAAAATGATTGAATCAGAAATTCTTCATGTGAGGGACCAACTGATCCCATTCGCAGAGTCACAAGAATACAAAGATAAAGAAAACCTGTTGCAAGAAATTATCAAAAAATATGATAAAGAAATTCAACAAAAGAAACAAAAGAAATTTAAGAGAGATGTTTTGGATTATAAGAACCAACAAGTATATAAATGGCAAACAGATGAAATTTATCACAATAACTCTATAGAAGAAGAATCAAGAGAAAATTCCCCAGAAATGGAAACTAACATTTGGCAACCCACTACAAATGTGGAAGTGAGACCAAATAGAACTGTACGTACCACTAATATGACAGTACCACAGAGGAGGGAAGAAATAAGTCCCATACGCCAGACATATAGAGAGAGACCACAAAATGAAGAAAGGAGACCTCAAGCACCATACACACCAAGGATTCCAAGACATAGAAATAGGTTCTCCCCATTAAGGAATCACCCACAAGAAACTCCATATAGAGGAGCACAAAATAGGGTTTTTTTTCCCAGGAGATACAGAGGCCGACCACCCGTCATGAGAGAAGACAACCGACCTTTCAGGTCACAAGGATGGAGACAACCTTTCAGGTACCCACAGAGGAGAGCCCCATACGGAGAACAACAAGGATGGGGCCAGAGAACATACAGACACCCGAGAGGGGACTATTGGGACCAAGAAGAAAACGAGTGGGAAGAGAGGAGAGACCAGACCTACAGACCACAAGGATGGGACAGAGGATACGCAAACGAGGCAAACGAGGGGGGCACAAGAAAAAGAAGGAGAGAATATTAGGAGGAGGCATTTTTAATTTAAGTAATGAAGTTTTTACTGAAGAAGAGATGAGAGTTTTAGATTTAGGATTGAAGTATGCACCAGATAAAGAATTGGATAAGTTTGAAGCATACATAGATTTACACAAATTTGTGCGCAAATTGAATATAAAAAAATTCTTTGCAAATAAAACAACAAAACAAATGGATAATACAACACAATATCAGCATTCCAACTTGAGAAATAATTCAACTTTTAACCCCAAGAGTCAACAAAATGAAAGTCTGACAGTCTTCAGAAAAATGGTTGAAGAAGATATAAGAAATTTAAGAGTTAATAAATCAAAACGTAATAAAATATGGAAAACTATTAAGGAGCTTGAAAAGAAGAAAGATATTATTATTCGTCCCGCGGATAAAGGGGGAGGATTGGTCATACTTAAGAAAAAAGACTATGAAGAGGAAATGAGCAAATTATTAACCATCCCTAACACTTATAAGAAACTGAAGACAAATCCTAAGAAAGAATATAATAAGAAATTGATCACTTTCGTGGAGAAAGGCAAGAAAATGGGCATCCTTACCAAGAAAGAGGCAAAATATCTAACTCCAAAAACAGCAAAAACACCTATCATTTACTATGTTCCAAAAGTACATAAAGATGAAATTCATCCTCCGGGGAGGCCAATTATAAGCGGTATCGATTCGCTTTTCTCAAGACTTGGGGCATATATTGATGGTTACCTACAACCGTTAGTAAAAGAAGGACCATCGTACCTCAAAGATAGCAGGCAGCTCATAATGGAACTCAATGACATGGAAATAGAATCTACTGACCTTATGGTCACCATAGATGTGAACTCTCTGTACACCAATATAGTACAGGAAGATGGTATTGAAGGAGTAAAATGGGCTTTACATAGAGATTCTAAATTGAAGCAGGAACAAATAAACTACATTTTGGAGGGTCTAACTTTAGCCATGAGCCATAATTATTTTTGGAATAAGGGACAGTATTATGTCCAAACAAAAGGGGTAGCAATGGGGGCTAAGTACGCCCCCAGTGTAGCTAATATCTTTTTGAATCACTGGGAGGCGGAACAAATACAAGGAGTAACGAGATCACCATTGAAATTTTATAGAAGATACATAGATGATATTCTAATTGTATGGGGAGGCACAGAAATGGAATTACAGACGTTTTTTGATGAGATTAACAACAACATTTATGGCATCACGTTCTCGGGAACCTGGAATACAGAATCTATAGATTATTTAGACCTACAATTATTTAAAGTTGGTAATAGAATTCACACTAGAACTTTCTTTAAGAAAACTGACAGGAACAGTTATATTCCTGTAAACAGTTGTCATCACAAGCAATGGATTCAAAATATCCCCAAGGGACAACTTATGAGACTGTTTAGAAATTGTAGTAACAGTGTTGATTTTGAAGCACAGGCGACACAAATTATTAATAAATTTGTTGAAAAAGGATATAAAAGAAAAGAGCTAGAAATCTTGAAAACAAAAGTCATGAGAATGAACAGAGATAACATTATAACAGGAACACACAACAAGAAAAAGAAGAAATTTATGGATACAGCGTTCCTAACCGGTTATAATATACAGCACAAGGACATTGAAAGAATTTTCAAACAACACTGGCCTATTCTACAATCAGATAAAAGTCTAAAAAATCTGTTACCAAATAAACCGAGTTTCATATACCGAAGAGCCCCTAACCTCAGAAATAGACTAGTCCACAATGCAATAGACCCTCCTAAACAAATCCAAATTTTCAAAAACCTAAAAGGTTTCCACAAATGTGGAAAATGTTTACCATGTCGTGTCAGTAAAAAAACTAATAAGAAACGAACAGAGTTCTCCTCAACAACAAATGGATCCTCACATAAGATAAGAGAACTCATTACCTGTAGCAGTACACATGTGACGTATGTTTTAGAATGCCCCTGCCACAAACAATATGTGGGTAGAACGACAAGAGAATTACATATTAGAATAAGAGAGCATATTGCCAACATAAAAAAGGGTTTCCACAAACACAGTGTGTCTAGGCACTTCAGGGATTATCACAACAAAGACCCTGGGTGTATGACATTTTATGGGATTGATAAGATAAAAGAACACTGGAGGGGTGAGGACAAAACTAAAAAAGTATCCCAAAATGAAACCCGATGGATCTATACATTAGACACCCTCCAGCCGGCAGGTATGAATATTGATGTAGACCTGAACTGCTTTTTAACCAATTTTTAACTATCAATTTTTACACTATTGGAAATGTGAGCTGACACATTACAATACTTACCATTTTTATTCATATCTTCATTACATTCTTATTGCCTTTTATAGCCTCCCCACTTCAAATACATATATACATATATTACAGTTTTATTTTATTATTATAGATATCATATTTTATGTTATATTTTAAAGAAATTTTATGAAGTTTTTATTAATATACCCATATTATCATCATTTACATAGGTCTTAATTTATATATTTACGGTCTAATTACAATGATCTATAGTATCATGAAATTTTTACTGTGGCACTTTATGTCTGAATGATATATGCCTTTATGTTTCAAATATTATGCCATAACACCGTTCTGTTTACAACCGCAAAGTATATTTATTTATTTATGTATATCCATTAATATAACAGGGAGATTCGTTGCTGTTTACTCCGCTGTTTAAATATATAGAGTAACCTTAGATCAGGACTCCGGTCTCCAAAAAGCCACAACATGGCGGACGTTTCCATTAATATAACAGGGAGATTCGTTGCTGTTTACTCCGCTGTTTAAATATATAGAGTAACCTTAGATCAGGACTCCGGTCTCCAAAAAGCCACAACATGGCGGACGTTTTCTTAGAGCATGCTTAGTTTTAGCACTAAGAGAAGATAACGGATCTCTAGAGGTTGGTCTTCTGTCTGCCACAATCCACAATATGGCGGACGCGTTTTTATAATATAGGGCCTCTAGCGGCTGGACTTCTGTCCTCAAAAAACTACAACATGGCGGACGTTTCAGACATAAACGTCCCATATAAATAAGGAAGTGCTGGGGGCTTAGAGGCGCGCTCCAGATGACGTCAGATCGACGAAACCGGTAGAGCAGACGCTATTCTAAGCCACAGCACGTTTTATGTTAATGTTTGTTAACCTTTCTACTAAATGTGAGTACCCTGTTATATGTGAATAAAAGTTGTTTATCACTTCAAAAACGGTATCACGCTATTGGGCAATCTATTTGTCTCCTCTTCTGAGCGGTCAAGATTTTTAGATTCTGGGAAGATCCAGGGATTTTGTCAGTATATTATACTGTGAACGCCCGTTACCCCTGTAGGGGTTCAAGTATCTGGTGAGTGCGGGACCACAGGGAGTGAGCACGGTTTTTGCACAGAAGATTTAGATCAACGTTGATTCACGTGGAAGAAGCACACAGCACTTTATTTATTTTATTTTTATTTATTGCATGGAACTTTTGCATAAAGACTTTTTACTTACAGTATGAGTACTGTCTGTTGAAAGCACACAGCACCATATATATATTCATATATTTTTTGATTCACTCAATTTGTGCATGAAACAGAAATGGAATGAGGATTTTGTTTTAGCACTGGAACACATTTGAATTTTTTGTTTGTTATTTGGATTATCACTAAGCATTTTTTCGCTTTTGTTTTGTTCTGGTTTTATATTGTACCACCCACACACTATCATTAATTACTATTGACACTAGTTTACACTCTACACTTTAGGGTGGCGCCACCACCTGCTTTTCATATTATTTCGTGCGATGAGATGCGCTTCACGCGCTGATGCTCTACTTCCGCCCTATGTGTGCTCCGGTCGTGTAGGGCGCGTGTGCGGCATGACGCGCTCACGTGACTGCAGTTGGCCAGTAAGAGAGGAGACACGTTCCACTTGCTGACCAAACTATCCCTCCGCCCAGGCTGTTCTAGCGGATCGCGGGTGCGCATGCGCGACATGACACGCACACGTGACCGCGGACAGCCAATGAGAGCAGAGATGCGCTCCACGGGCGGATATTAATACTGGGTCATGGATTAGCTTAGTCACGCCCTCAGAAGAAGTCAACCAATGACGAAACGCGTCAGGGCGTGACGCTAATCCAATGACCTAACACTTTGCACAGCCTTTTGAAACCAGGAACAGGAAAAAAGTCTGCTCTCAGCAAACTGCACTGTCCGGCCAGAAAGACTCACAGGCACAGTACTGGCATCAATTATTATCTTTGCTTGTCACTATTATATTTATGGTACGCTGAATGTATTAGGGGATGTGTTTTTGGGGCTCAATAAAATTCATACTTATTTAAAACAATATCACACTATTTGAGTTCCCTCTGTTTCCATGTGATGGCGATTTGATTGAACATAAACACATTGGCTGGTGGAGAGTGCAACATCCAGGAGATATACAGAGATACATGCTCAAGGCTTTACTTTTGCTTAATTGTGGTGAGTGCATCCCCTTAAGGGGTTTATCCCCCCACGTGGTGAACGCCCCCTCTGGTGAAGGAAGCACTAAATTGAAGATTTTCTCTGTCTATCTATCAGCACTATCATCTGATTTCCTATATTACTATGGACATATAGAAGTGTTTCAGACGTTGGTCTGGGAATAGCGCTGCTACAGTGTTTTATTTGAACTTTGGACCTTTTATGGTTTTAGAAGTTTTATATTTACTGTATATTATATCATTGTTTCTCCCGTTTCAAGCAGCAGCTTTTATCTTGTTTATTTATCTGAGTACCTGTGCCCAACATTACCTCAGTTTGCATCCTAAGCGCTGAGCAGTGCTGTAATTCAGAAGGAAGGGCGACATCAGCACTTTTGAAAGAATAGACTATGATCTGACTGACTGGATAACATGGAATAGTTTGAACAAGGGCTACGGGTTGGGAGGGCATTGAGGGGGGGGGCTCCTTTTTTTTTTTCCTCTTCTTTTTTGTGGTTTAGAGTAATTGGGAGTTATTTTTTGAAGTACCAAGGAAGAGAGGAATAGAAAAGTAAATACACATTAAAATATAACACTAAAAGTATAAATTGGGATATGGACAGATAGAAGGGGGGGGAATAGGGGAGGACTGGGGGGGGGGGGAGAAGAAGGGGGAAAGGGAAAAGGGAGTAAAGAAAAGGAATATATATTCATATACATACATTAATATATTAATATGAATGTGCACTGGATAAGAAACCCACCACCCCCTTTTTTGGGGGGGTTGGAAACCCCCCCCCCCTTTTTTTTCTTTTTTCTTTTTTTTTGTGTGTTTTGAGTGTTGGTTTGGGGGCGAGTGTCGGGGAGGAGATCAGGAAATACAGGGGTTCCAGAGAGGAGCAGAGGAGGAAAAAGTCGCGCTTTATGCGGACGATATCCTCCTTTTTTTGGGCAATTCTACAACCTCCCTCAAAACTGCAGTTCAAACAGTAGAAGCGTTCGGACGATTCTAGGGCCTGGTAATAAACTGGGAAAAATCAACACTCTTACCAGTGGACCCGGTAAGCAATATGGATGGGATAGGAATCCCTCAATTAAAAATTGGGGAGAAGATGGAGTACCTGGGAATCGTGGTAACACGTAACCCAGAACAATTTATAAATAACAATCTAGTGCCACTTCTGGGTAAATTTAAACGCAAAGCGGATATATGGGGACATTTGCCACTGTCGGTAGCCGGCCGCAGCAATCTTATCAAAATTATCTGGATGCCACAATTGCTTTATATACTTCACAACTCCCCAGTATGGATTGATAACCGATGGTTTAAAAAGATAGAGACCCTCTTTAGGACCCTAATCTGGAAAAAGGGAAAAGCAAGGATTAGTCTCCGAACGTTTTTTTTTTGTGTTTTGAGTGTTGGTTTGGGGGCGAGTGTCGGGGAGGAGATCATGCGGGATCACGACAGATATGGATGGTAAGGGGAATGTAAGGGAAGGATGGAAGGGAGAGGTCACATGTATAGCCCTAAGGGTAGGCCTAGATAGGCAAGGGGGAGGGGTGGAAGGGGGGAGGAGGGTTGGTGGGTAGGGGGAGGCTGGGGGGATGGGCGGTAGGGGAGAGGAGGGGATGAGGGTTGGCGGGAAGGGGGGAGGGTGGGGTAAAGTTGTATCAGAGCGAGTATCACGTATCACTTATCAAGCACAAGTGAAGGGAATGCACTTGAATACACATTTAAATGTTTTTCTTTCTTAGGTATAATCAAAATGGTATATATTTTTTCTTTTTGCTCCATAGAGGCCTTTTTTTGGGGGGGATTCGATATGCTTTCTCTCCGGCTACAATGTCAAAATGCATCTACGGCTTTAGTCGATAATTTTTTCTGATAGTTTGGGAAACCCAAGTTCCCATTGGGAAGTTTTACATCCTTGTAGATCTGGTCTATGAGGCTGGGTATGAGACCTAAAATGATAAATATAGGCTCCTGGAATGTCCGGGGGATGGGGGACCCAGTGAAAAAAGCTGCAATTTTTACTACCCTGGAGTGGTATGGGGTGGAGGTGATATGTATTCAAGAGACCCATTTGACTAAAGAAACAAAGTCAAAATTGGTCAACAAAAAAAAATATCAAAGCCAGTACCATTCTGTCCACTCTTCCTATTCTAGAGGAGTGAGCATAATGGTAAAAACAGGCGTATCATTTACATGTATAGAGTCAAGAATAGATGAACTGGGTCGCTATATTTTTCTGCACTGTTTTATAGAAAATGTACCATATGTATTGGCTAATATTTATATACCCCCTCCCTTCAAGATGGAGGTTTTGTATAAGTTAACAGAATTTGTGGTAAATAAGGTAAATATCCCGATATTAGTGGTTGGAGATTTAAATAATGTTGTCAGGTCACCTGTGGCCAGGTGACAAGTGCACCCTGTAGGGGTCAGGGATGCACCGCAGGGAAGTGAACCCTATAGCCGACTACTGCTGGCAGGGAGGAAGCGTGACCCAAGATCACCCAGGGCGCGGAGTCTAAGACCCAGTTTTGTATTCACCAGAGCCCTTGGTGGTAGGGATGGTCTTGGCCGCAACTGGGTCCAGGTCGCGTTCCCGGGATTCCTCAGGTCACACTCCGCAGGGAAAAGGGGGAAGCAGCCAGCAGAACAAACAGTGGTGATGGACAGGCCGAGGTCAGGGCAACAGGCAGACAAGGATAACCGTGGAACATGCAAATAGTCAGGGGCACAGGCAGACAGGGAAGTCGGGGACAAGCCAAAACGGTACACGGAAGATGATCGTAGCACTCTGCAACCAGGAACTAGCAATACACTGCAGACAGGAACTGAGCATTGGAACACTGTTGAACAGCACTGCAGACCTGTAGAGCAAAGGTTAATATAGGCTTCCTGGGATGGACTAGGGTGGAGCCATACAGGAAGAGGAAGTGATAAGAAGGGAAACCAGAACAGGATCTGCCTCTAATGAAGACATGGAGATCAGGTAGGCAAACAGACATGATGCATATTCATGACAGTACCCTCCCTCTTACGAGGCCTCCCCCTTCCCTGCCTGGGTCCGGGTTTAGAGGGAAACTTCAGATGAAAATTCTTCAATAGACGAGGTGCAAAGACCTCTGATGCAGGAACCCAAGACCTCTCCTCAGGACCAAAGCCTTTCCAATGGACAAGGTACTGAAGAGCGCCTCTACAGAGTCGGGAATCCAGTACTTGACTGACCTCATATTCCTGATTCTCCTCAGAGACTGGTGCCGTGGTGGGGAGAGGACGAGAGAACCTATTAAGGACTAAAGGCTTCAGAAGGGAAACATGGAAGGAGTTAGAGATTTTGAGGTTTTTGGGAATCTGAAGCTTGAAACAAACTGGATTCAGCTTAGCCATTATGGTGTATGGACCAATGAATCTTGGAGCAAACTTCAGAGAAGGAACTCGGAGCTTGATGTTTCTGGTGGAGAGCCAGACTTTGTCCCCTGGTTGAAGAGAAGGCGGTTTACGCCTGCGGCGGTCAGCAAAGCCTTTGAATTTGTTGGCAGCTGCCCGGAGGGAATCATGGACGTCGCTCCAGATGGAATTGAATGACTCTTGAGCTGAAGCCAAAGCTGGGATATCCAGAGAACAGGTCATGGGAAGTGGAAGTTGAGGATGTCTTCCATAAACTGAGAAAAAGGGTGTTCTCTGCGAACTGGTATTCACATGATTGTTATGGGAAAATTCCGCCCATGGAAGTAGAGAGGACCAATCGTCATGATGAGCGGAGACTAAGGTACGAAGAAAAACCTCTAACTCCTGATTAACCCTCTCCGTCTGCCCATTGGATTGAGGATGGTAAGAAGAGGAAAAATCCAAAGCAATATTGAGGGATTTGCAAAAGGCTCTCCAAAAACGAGACGTGAATTGAACACCCCTGTCCGAAACAATATGAGAAGGAACCCCATGAAGACGGAAAATCTCTCGAACAAAAATGGGGACCAAAGCAGGAGCAGAAGGCAGACCAGGAAGGGGAACAAAATGTGCCATTTTGGAGAACCGATCGATTACCACCCAAATGACCGTATTACCGTCAGACAGTGGAAGATCGGTGATAAAATCCATGGCGATGTGAGCCCAGGGCTCCTTGGGAATGGGCAAGGGCATGAGGAGACCAGCAGGAGCTTGTGTGGAGGATTTGAACTGAGCACAGACATGACAAGCCTTGACATAGTCTTTAACCTCTGAGCGGAGATTTGGCCACCAATAGTGACGACTAATGAGTAGGAAGGACCGGAGGAAACCAGCATGGCCCGCCACCTTGGAATCATGTCCCCAACGAAGGATCTTGGCTCTTAGCTCAGTGGGGACAAAGGTCTTACCAGGAGGAATTTTTGAGTCCAGGGTGGTAGAATGGGCAACAATGCATGAAGTTGGAATGATCGGCTCAGGTTCAAGAGTGAGATCTTCGTCCAAGGTGTCAAAGGATCTAGAAAGCGCATCAGCCCGACCGTTGCAGGAACCAGGTTTGTATGTAATCGTGAAACTGAAACGGGAAAAGAAGAGACTCCACCTGGCCTGTCTGGGATTCAGACGTTTAGCATTCTGTAAGTACTGTAGATTCTTGTGATCGGTGAAGATCGTTATGGAGTGAGGAGAACCCTCCAAAAGATGACGCCACTCTTCTAGCGCCAATTTAATTGCGAGAAGTTCCCGGTCACCGATGGCATAATTTCTCTCTGCCTGAGAAATTTTTTTGGAAAAGAACGCACATGGTTGACGTCTCTTCTCAAAAAGTTGAAGAAGCACCGCTCCCACTCCCACAGAGGAAGCGTCCACTTCAATAAAGAATGCCTCCTCAGGGTTTGGTCTCCTCAAAAGAGGTCCAGAGACGAAGGCCTGTTTCAGATCGTGAAACGCAGAGACAGCTTCGGGAGGCCAGTCTTTGGCATTAGCACCCTTCTTGGTCAAAGCGATAATAGGCGCGGCAATGGAAGAATAATTCCTGATGAACTGCCTATAATAATTTGTGAAACCAAGAAAGCGCTGTGTGGCCTTGAGGCTAGCAGGAAGAGGCCAATTGGTAATGGCTAAGACCTTCCCAGGATCCATACGAAGGCCCAAGCTTGAAACAAAGCATCCTAGAAACAGGACCTCAGAACATTCAAAGGAGCATTTCTCCAGTTTGGCATAGAGATTATTCTCTCTGAGGCGCTGGAGTACAGTGCGAACATGGTTCCTGTGGACATGCAGATTTTCCGAAAAGATTAGAATGTCATCCAGATAGATGACAACAAACTGGTACAGCAGGTCCCTGAAGATTTCGTTGACAAAGTTTTGAAACACGGCTGGGGCATTACATAACCCGAAAGGCATGACCAGATACTCATAATGGCCGTCTCGAGTGTTAAACGCAGTCTTCCACTCATCGCCTTCTCGTATTCGAATGAGGTTGTACGCCCCCCTGAGATCCAACTTAGTGAAAATGGAGGCACCCCTCAACCTATCGAACAATTCAGATATCAAGGGTAAGGGGTAACGATTCTTAATAGTAACAGCGTTTAATCCTCGATAATCAATACAGGGTCTCAAGGTACCATCCTTCTTGGCAACAAAAAAGAACCCTGCTCCTGCAGGCGATGACGATTTCCGAATGAAACCTCTGTCAAGGTTTTCTGCGACATACTCAGACATGGCCTGGGTCTCTGGGATGGACAAAGGGTATGTGCGACCCCTGGGCAGAATTGCTCCAGGAACAAGGTCAATGGCACAGTCAAAAGATCTGTGGGGAGGAAGCACCTCGGCTGATTTCTTACAGAACACATCCCGGTAATCGCTGTAAGCAGTGGGAAGATCCGAAGATACTGATGTGGTAGCAACCGGAAGTTCCCCCTTAGGAGTCACCTTGGAAAGACATGACGAGAAACATGAAGGACCCCAAGCCAGAATCTGCCCAGAAGCCCAGTCCACATGGGGAGAGTGGAGCTGTAGCCAAGGAAGACCCAATACAATGGGAGTGGAGGCTTTAGGTAGGATGAGAAAGGATATCCACTCCTGGTGAAGAATCCCTATCGACATCCTAATGGGTAGTGTCTGGAAGCGAATAGGACCCCCTGGGAGAATAGTGCCATCAATTGCCGAGACTACCAGCGGCGTAGTGAGGGGTGAAAGGGTAAGCTTCATAGAAGAAGCAGTTCTCCAGTCCATAAAGTTGCCGGCAGCCCCGGAATCCAGATATGCAGAGATCAATAGGGGAGAAGTGCCTACATGAAGGGACACCGGAAGGAGCAGACGGGAAGGTGATGTTTCTGGGTCCAATACTCCACCTTCTAAATGTATTAGACCTGAGCGTTTCCCGGGCGAAGCGGGCAGGAGGCACGAAGATGGCCCTTGCCTCCACAATAGAGGCACAAGCCCAGAGTTCTGCGTCTAGCACGTTCTTCGGGTGTTAGTCTGGTCCGGCCCAACTGCATAGGTTCCTCAGCAGGCAGGGGGTGGTCTACGGAACGAAGTGAGGGAAGCACAGACTGACTACGACCTAGGGAGTGCTGGTGTCTTTTCTCAATGGACCTCTCCTGAAAACGAATATCGATCTGATTGCACAGGGAGATGACATCGTCCAGACCGACGGGGATGGTTCTTCCGGCTAATTCGTCCTTCACTCGGTCAGAGAGGCCATGTAAAAAGGTAGCGACCAGGGCCTCATTGTTCCAGCTCAATTCAGCAGAGAGTATACGGAACTGAAGAGCATATTGACCCACTGAACGAGATTCTTGGCGGAGACGTAGCAGAGCACTGGCTGCTGAAGAGGCCCGAGCCGGCTCTTCAAAGATGTTCCGAAAGAGCTTTAGGAAGTTGAACAGGCTGGAAACTACCGGATCATTCCTCTCCCACATAGGGGCAGCCCAGGCTAAAGCTTCACCGGAAAGGAGGGAAATAATATAGGCTACCTTTGCCCGATCAGACAAGAAGTTTTGAGGCTGTAGTTCAAAATGGATGGTGCACTGGCTAAGAAACCCCCTGCAGGCCTTGGAGTCTCCAGAAAAACGGACTGGAGGTGGTAGCTTCAGTGAATGCGACTCTGCGACTGGTGCGACGGGCGCAGCCGCTGCCGCTGGTTGTACTTGGGGTTGTAGATTCGGGGCTCCCAACGAGGTCTGAAGCTGATCAAAGCGGGAAGCCAGATCCTGAAGGAAACGCATCACCTGAGCCTGATTAGCTTCATGCGTCTCGAGTCTGTGAACAACGCCCTGTAATGGGTCATCTGCAGGAAGCGGCACGTCGGCCGGGTTCATGGCTGTTCAAACTGTCAGGTCACCTGTGGCCAGGTGACAAGTGCACCCTGTAGGGGTCAGGGATGCACCGCAGGGAAGTGAACCCTATAGCCGACTACTGCTGGCAGGGAGGAAGCGTGACCCAAGATCACCCAGGGCGCGGAGTCTAAGACCCAGTTTTGTATTCACCAGAGCCCTTGGTGGTAGGGATGGTCTTGGCCGCAACTGGGTCCAGGTCGCGTTCCCGGGATTCCTCAGGTCACACTCCGCAGGGAAAAGGGGGAAGCAGCCAGCAGAACAAACAGTGGTGATGGACAGGCCGAGGTCAGGGCAACAGGCAGACAAGGATAACCGTGGAACATGCAAATAGTCAGGGGCACAGGCAGACAGGGAAGTCGGGGACAAGCCAAAACGGTACACGGAAGATGATCGTAGCACTCTGCAACCAGGAACTAGCAATACACTGCAGACAGGAACTGAGCATTGGAACACTGTTGAACAGCACTGCAGACCTGTAGAGCAAAGGTTAATATAGGCTTCCTGGGATGGACTAGGGTGGAGCCATACAGGAAGAGGAAGTGATAAGAAGGGAAACCAGAACAGGATCTGCCTCTAATGAAGACATGGAGATCAGGTAGGCAAACAGACATGATGCATATTCATGACAAATGTGCTAAATAGAACGATGGATAGATTTCCACCGGGGACACGGAGCCCAGGGTTAGGAGAAGGGCATCTAAGTCAATTTTTGGAAGAGGTTGGGTGGTGGGACATTTGGAGGGCGAAACATCCAGATCTGCTGCAGTATTCCTGTTTTTCAAGAACATATTCCACACTGTCAAGAATAGACATGGCCCTGGGAAACTGTGCAAGTTTACAAGCAGTCAGAAAAATATCCTATTATCCAAGAGGGGTTTCTGATCACTCTCCTCTGGTGCTATCACTGAGCACAGGGAAAAAATGTCCTCCAAGTAATTGGAAAATAAGTCCCTTCTGGCTAGAAGTGATGGGGAAGCCAGAAGAAGTCGGCATCAAATTAAGGGAATTCTTAGACTTCAACACAGGGACGGCATCAGAGGGAGTGGTGTGGGACGCCCTTAAGGCATTCCTCAGGGGTATATTGATCCAGCAGGTAGCTAAGATCAAGAGGAACTCTAGGGAATGGGAGGAGAAAATCAGGGAAGAGGTTCTAGAGGCTGAAAAGCAATATGTGGAAAATCCAACACTGACTAAACAAAGGCTATGGTTGGAGAAGCAACAGGAATATAAGCTGGTGGTAAACAAGAAAGTTGAAAATAAGCACCTATTTCAGGAGCAGAGCGCTTTTTCGGAGGGGGAAAGTGTGGGCCATACTTTGGCCCTTCTAGCGAAAACTAATATGGCGCCCTCTAATGTTCCCGCAGTCAGGATGGTAGGAGGCGGGATATCATTTGAAACATCTGTAATAGTAGACACATTTGCAGTATATTATAAAGAACTATATAGATCAAAAAAGGGGGAAGCTAAAGTGCAAATGGAAGAATTTTTCAGAGAAATAGGAACCCCAGTTCTATCAGAGGAGGACAGAAATGCTATGGAATCCCCAATTACATCATTGGAACTACAACAGGCAGTCAAAGGACTTTCCAATCAAAAGTCCCCAGGGCCAGATGGCCTACCAGCGGAGATCTACAAGCAATACGGTGAGGTGCTGCTCCCGGAATTACTCAAAACGCTGAACTGGGCGATAGAAGGAGGAAGGCTACCCCCCTCAATGTTAGAAGCAATTATTATAGTGCTCCAGAAGGAAGGGTAGGATCAACTAGATACATCATCTTATAGACCGATATCTCTGCTCTGCTCAGATGTAAAAATCTTGGCCAAGGTACTGGCAACGAGAATTAACAAATATATTCAGAAATTAATACACCCAGACCAATCTGGATTTATTCCAAATCGGTCCACGAGTATAAATATAAGAAGGCTGTACTTAAACTTACAGACTCCAGCGGAGAATGCGGGAGATAGATCTATCCTATCATTGGATGCCACCAAGGCCTTTGATAGTCTGGAGTGGGACTATCTCTGGTATGCTCTGGAGAAGTTTGGGTTTGGTCCATCTTTTATTAAATGGATAAAGCTATTGTATAATTCCTCAAGGGCCAAAATAAAAATAAATAATGAATTTTCACAGTCGTTTGAATTGGAAAGGGGAACGAGACAGGGATGCCCACTGTCCCCCCTCCTTTTCGCCCAGGCAATTGAGCCATTGGTGACTGCAATTAGAGCTAGACAGGAAATACAGGGGTTCCAGAGAGGAGCAGAGGAGGAAAAAGTCGCGCTTAATGCGGACGATATCCTCCTTTTTTTGGGCAATTCTACAACCTCCCTCAAAACTGCAGTTCAAACAGTAGAAGTGTTCGGACGATTCTCGGGCCTGGTAATAAACTGGGAAAAATCAACACTCTTACCAGTGGACCCGGTAAGCAATATGGATGGGATAGGAATCCCTCAATTAAAAATTGGGGAGAAGATGGAGTACCTGGGAATCGTGGTAACACGTAACCCAGAACAATTTATAAATAACAATCTAGTGCCACTTCTGGGTAAATTTAAACGCAAAGCGGATATTTGGGGACATTTGCCACTGTCGGTAGCCGGCCGCAGCAATCTTATCAAAATGATCTGGATGCCACAATTGCTTTATATACTTCACAACTCCCCAGTATGGATTGATAACCGATGGTTTAAAAAGATAGAGACCCTCTTTAGGACCCTAATCTGGAAAAAGGGAAAAGCAAGGATTAGTCTCTGAACGTTGCAATTACCAACAAGTAAAGGAGGGCTAGCGGTCCCACACCCCTATAGCTACTTTTTGGCGGCACAGTTTCAGCATTTGGGGGGGTGTAGCACAGAGGGGGGAGGAAATGCAAGTGGGAAAATTATGTTAAGAGGGTCCCCACATAGATCTGTAATAGAGACCTTGGAGGCCAATTCTTTCTTGGTAAAAAGCCCAACAATAAAACTGATGGCAAGAATATGGCAAGCAGGAAAATTAGCGTTGGGCTATAAAGGACTAACAGAATATTCTCCATTATGGGAAAACAATAACTTAAAAGAAATTTTGGTCATGGGTAAACTAAAAGAATGGGATAAACGTGGGACAACCAGAGTGGCACAACTGTACACAGGTTGCACATTAAAACTTTTCTCAGAGCTAAGTAGTGAATATAGCATTCCAAATTCCATGTTTTTTACCTATTTGCAGGTCAGACATGCACTACAAGCCCAATTTAACCTACAGCCGGTAAGATGGCAGAAGCTTACGCATTTCCAAAGACTAATCAAGACGGGGGTCTTGAAAGGTCTTGTCTCAGAATTGTATGAACGGATCAGTGATCAGTTAATAGGAAAAGAGAAGTTGAGCAGGAACAAACAGAGGTGGGAGGAGGATATTGGCCTTATAACGAACGACCAATGGGACAGGATATTGGAACTGGGGACAGTAGTTTCACTAGCCCCGTCACAACGGGTCTCTCATTTATTTCTCCTCCACAGGGTTTATTATACTCCCAAGAAATTATATGGATTTGGATGGAAGTTAGATGATAAATGTCCCAGATGTCAAAATACAGGGGACCTCATCCATATGATGTGGAAGTGCCCAAAATTGCATAGATACTGGGCCAGATTCACAAAGAGATACGACGGTGTATCTACAGATACACCATCGTATCTCTGACTTACACTGGTCCTATCTATGTGCCTGATTCATAGAATCAGATACGCATAGATAGGGCTAAGATCTGACAGTGTTACACTGTGTTACACTGTCAGATCTTTTTTTCAATTTAAAAATGGCGCAGGGGGCGTTCCCGCTGATTTACGATAAATAATATGTAAATCAGCGAGATACGCAAATTCACGAATGTACGCGGACCCGACGCAGTCTTCTTACGACGTTTCCGTAGCGGCGTACCCGTCGTATACTTACCCCTGCTTTTATCAGGTGCAGCCAATGTTAAGTATAGCCGGCGTTCCCGCGTCGAATTCGAATTTTCTAACATCGTTTGCGTACGCCGATTCACAAACACGCGCGTCGCAAGTCACGCTCACGTCGAAACCACTGACGTCCTAGTGACGTCAGTGGGAGCAATGCACGCCGGGAAATTCCCCGGATGGCGCATGCGCATTTAAATCGGTGCGGGAACGCGCCTGATTTAAATAGTACACTCCCCCTAGCCGCAGAATTTGAATTCCGCCGGGGGATTTAGGATCCACCGTCGCAAGTTTGGAGGTAAGTGGTTTGTGAATTAGCCACTTGCCTCTTAAACTTGCGGGAGCGGATCTTAAATCACGTAGATCGAGCGGATCTATAGATCCGCTGATCTACGTGAATCTGGCCCACTGGGTTAAGATTCTGGACATTATAAATGCAACCTTTGGAATTACTCTGGAACTCGAAGCCAGGGTTTGCCTATTAGGATGCATTGAGGAGAGAATGGAGCAGAGGGATATATTAGAAGCAGCTATAAGATGTCTGTTCCAGGCGAGGAAATTGATAGCACTAAAATGGCAAGCACAAAATCCACCCACAGTAGCGGAATGGCTTAATGTAATGAACAGCACAATAGGGAAGGAGAGGGGAACATGGATTAGACGTGGTAACCTTAAAAAATTTAATGCAATATGGGAGCACTGGTTATGTAAAATAGGCCGCTCACTTTAATTAAGGAAAGACTGGTAAAGAATAATTTAATTTAAGGAAAAGAACAGGATTAAAAACGTGTATGCACTTTAAAAGTAAGTTAGGAGGGGGGAGGGAGGGGTGTCGTGGGATTGATGGATATTTTTAGCTTTTGTCATTAACTTTTTGTATGCACATAAAATGCACTGAGTGTAAAATATGGATTTATATTTTCTGGGCCATATTCTTGTAGATTGGCGCATATTTAGTCAGGCGTAGCGCATCTCAGATGCGCACCGCCGGCTTAACTTGGAGAGAGCCGGACCATATTCCCAGACCACATGCGTCCTACGCTGCGCTCGCATAACTTAAATGTGTCGGCGTAAGCAGGCGCAAGTGACGGTAGGAGGGATGTGGGCGTGAAGCATTCTAATGAACCGTGACCCCATGCAAATGATGTCCAGACCGAACGGAGCATGTGCCGGACGTGCCCCGCCCTCTGCGCATGTGCAAACCAACAATAGGTGTAAATCCCCGCTGAGTTGGGCCGGCCCAGTGCATTAAAGCCTCAGCACATCCACCCAACTAGTGCAAAGTGACTCCATTGGATTTCTGTTGGTGGTTGGAGCTCTCACTTTGCAATGCCTGGACCAAGAAAGGAAAAAAGGAAGAAAAACTACAGCCATGCTGAGAGGGCCATTATAGTCTCAGCCATGGAGAGATTTGATTCTAGACTCCATGGTGCAGATAGTGCCAGCACAAGCAAAATAAAAAAGGAGGAGATCCTTAAAAAGTGGCTGCCCAGGTCAATGCCTTAGGCCATGAGGTCCGGACCCCCCAGGACATTCTGAAGAAAATTAATGACCTGCGTGGTGTGGTCAGGAATAAGATGGCCATCATTTCCAAGCATGCCAGGGGCACTGGAGGTGGGCCACCCTGTCCCATTCGACTCACAGAGGAGGAGGAAGTCATTGCCCGCTGCCTTCGGAGGGAGCAGGTGGAGGGCCTGGAGGGCCATGGCTCAAGTGAGCCACCCATGAGGACAGGTAAGTGTGTTTTATCTTCTATCTGGTGTGTAGCATGTTTGGGGGGGGTCATGTGACAAGTGTGTGGGTCCACCAACATGTGAATGTTTTGTGTCATCCACAGGTGTGCAGGAGGGAGCTGGGCGGTCTAATGCTGCCAGTGGCCGTCCCACGCCATCATCCCCCGAGCAGCCTGCTTCTGTGGCTGACCCCCTGGGAAGCCAACAAGCCTTGGTGGAGGGGAGTGGGCAGTCCTCCGCGCAGGAGGTGGTTGAGGAGGAGATCGGCCATGAGGAGGTGGTGGTCCATGAAGAGGTGGTCCACAGCGACCAGGAGGTCTTCCTATTTTTAGATGAGTCGCATGTGGTGGCAGGACCATCACAAAGCCACCACATCTCCAGCCTCTCAGGGTCCTCCAACACCCTCTCCAGTCCCTCCCGTCCCATCCCCCTCATCTCCAGCCCCTCAAGGTCCTCCCCCTATTCAAGGGCCCCAGCCACTCCTGTCCCCAGGAAGGCGACCCACAAAACAAGGGGTGTGGCAGGAGTGCTGCATGAAAAGCTGGCCAGGCAGCAGGACCAGCAAAGCCGCCAATTGGGGGACATTGTGGAGGAGTTGAGGCGCCTGAACAACAGTCTGTCCTCCTCGGGAGCAGTACCGGATGCTCTCCAAGATGTGGCTGGAAACAGCGCAGCCACAATCACCAGCCTTGGTGAGCTGCAGAACATAACGGCAGAACTTGTGGGGGAGGTCAGGTGCCTGTGAATGGCTGTTCAGGCCCAGACTGCTTCCCAGGAGGCCCTGCTCACCCGCATAGCGGTGGCTTTAGAGGGCAGACAGGCAGCCAAGTGAGGGCCAGGAACCTGGGCACCAGGCACAGCCCGCGCCGGGGCCAGTGATTTTTTTTGTTAATTTTATATTTGCTCTGATTAAGAGTTTTTTTTATTTTATGCTCTGGTTAAGAGTTTTTATATTATTTTCTCTGGTTAAGATTTTTTTTATTTTTTGGGTGCTGCACAAAGTAGTGCAGAGTACAGTGTGAATGGTGTGTGAATGTGGGGGGGGGGGTGACACTCCTGCCAGTAAGGGGTGTCACCCTCGGTCGCTGGGGATAAGTTCTCCCCAGGTCCGTGTGAAAGGTGTATGAATGGACAGCAACATCACTGGGGCCTGGAAGAATTTTTCAGAGAAATAGGAACCCCAGTTCTATCAGAGGAGGACAGAAATGCTATGGAATCCCCAATTACATCATTGGAACTACAACAGGCAGTCAAAGGACTTTCCAATCAAAAGTCCCCAGGGCCAGATGGCCTACCAGCGGAGATCTACAAGCAATACGGTGAGGTGCTGCTCCCGGAATTACTCAAAACGCTGAACTGGGCGATAGAAGGAGGAAGGCTACCCCCCTCAATGTTAGAAGCAATTATTATAGTGCTCCAGAAGGAAGGGTAGGATCAACTAGATACATCATCTTATAGACCGATATCTCTGCTCTGCTCAGATGTAAAAATCTTGGCCAAGGTACTGGCAACGAGAATTAACAAATATATTCAGAAATTAATACACCCAGACCAATCTGGATTTATTCCAAATCGGTCCACGAGTATAAATATAAGAAGGCTGTACTTAAACTTACAGACTCCAGCGGAGAATGCGGGAGATAGATCTATCCTATCATTGGATGCCACCAAGGCCTTTGATAGTCTGGAGTGGGACTATCTCTGGTATGCTCTGGAGAAGTTTGGGTTTGGTCCATCTTTTATTAAATGGATAAAGCTATTGTATAATTCCTCAAGGGCCAAAATAAAAATAAATAATGAATTTTCACAGTCGTTTGAATTGGAAAGGGGAACGAGACAGGGATGCCCACTGTCCCCCCTCCTTTTCGCCCAGGCAATTGAGCCATTGGTGACTGCAATTAGAGCTAGACAGGAAATACAGGGGTTCCAGAGAGGAGCAGAGGAGGAAAAAGTCGCGCTTAATGCGGACGATATCCTCCTTTTTTTGGGCAATTCTACAACCTCCCTCAAAACTGCAGTTCAAACAGTAGAAGTGTTCGGACGATTCTCGGGCCTGGTAATAAACTGGGAAAAATCAACACTCTTACCAGTGGACCCGGTAAGCAATATGGATGGGATAGGAATCCCTCAATTAAAAATTGGGGAGAAGATGGAGTACCTGGGAATCGTGGTAACACGTAACCCAGAACAATTTATAAATAACAATCTAGTGCCACTTCTGGGTAAATTTAAACGCAAAGCGGATATTTGGGGACATTTGCCACTGTCGGTAGCCGGCCGCAGCAATCTTATCAAAATGATCTGGATGCCACAATTGCTTTATATACTTCACAACTCCCCAGTATGGATTGATAACCGATGGTTTAAAAAGATAGAGACCCTCTTTAGGACCCTAATCTGGAAAAAGGGAAAAGCAAGGATTAGTCTCTGAACGTTGCAATTACCAACAAGTAAAGGAGGGCTAGCGGTCCCACACCCCTATAGCTACTTTTTGGCGGCACAGTTTCAGCATTTGGGGGGGTGTAGCACAGAGGGGGGAGGAAATGCAAGTGGGAAAATTATGTTAAGAGGGTCCCCACATAGATCTGTAATAGAGACCTTGGAGGCCAATTCTTTCTTGGTAAAAAGCCCAACAATAAAACTGATGGCAAGAATATGGCAAGCAGGAAAATTAGCGTTGGGCTATAAAGGACTAACAGAATATTCTCCATTATGGGAAAACAATAACTTAAAAGAAATTTTGGTCATGGGTAAACTAAAAGAATGGGATAAACGTGGGACAACCAGAGTGGCACAACTGTACACAGGTTGCACATTAAAACTTTTCTCAGAGCTAAGTAGTGAATATAGCATTCCAAATTCCATGTTTTTTACCTATTTGCAGGTCAGACATGCACTACAAGCCCAATTTAACCTACAGCCGGTAAGATGGCAGAAGCTTACGCATTTCCAAAGACTAATCAAGACGGGGGTCTTGAAAGGTCTTGTCTCAGAATTGTATGAACGGATCAGTGATCAGTTAATAGGAAAAGAGAAGTTGAGCAGGAACAAACAGAGGTGGGAGGAGGATATTGGCCTTATAACGAACGACCAATGGGACAGGATATTGGAACTGGGGACAGTAGTTTCACTAGCCCCGTCACAACGGGTCTCTCATTTATTTCTCCTCCACAGGGTTTATTATACTCCCAAGAAATTATATGGATTTGGATGGAAGTTAGATGATAAATGTCCCAGATGTCAAAATACAGGGGACCTCATCCATATGATGTGGAAGTGCCCAAAATTGCATAGATACTGGGCCAGATTCACAAAGAGATACGACGGTGTATCTACAGATACACCATCGTATCTCTGACTTACACTGGTCCTATCTATGTGCCTGATTCATAGAATCAGATACGCATAGATAGGGCTAAGATCTGACAGTGTTACACTGTGTTACACTGTCAGATCTTTTTTTCAATTTAAAAATGGCGCAGGGGGCGTTCCCGCTGATTTACGATAAATAATATGTAAATCAGCGAGATACGCAAATTCACGAATGTACGCGGACCCGACGCAGTCTTCTTACGACGTTTCCGTAGCGGCGTACCCGTCGTATACTTACCCCTGCTTTTATCAGGTGCAGCCAATGTTAAGTATAGCCGGCGTTCCCGCGTCGAATTCGAATTTTCTAACATCGTTTGCGTACGCCGATTCACAAACACGCGCGTCGCAAGTCACGCTCACGTCGAAACCACTGACGTCCTAGTGACGTCAGTGGGAGCAATGCACGCCGGGAAATTCCCCGGATGGCGCATGCGCATTTAAATCGGTGCGGGAACGCGCCTGATTTAAATAGTACACTCCCCCTAGCCGCAGAATTTGAATTCCGCCGGGGGATTTAGGATCCACCGTCGCAAGTTTGGAGGTAAGTGGTTTGTGAATTAGCCACTTGCCTCTTAAACTTGCGGGAGCGGATCTTAAATCACGTAGATCGAGCGGATCTATAGATCCGCTGATCTACGTGAATCTGGCCCACTGGGTTAAGATTCTGGACATTATAAATGCAACCTTTGGAATTACTCTGGAACTCGAAGCCAGGGTTTGCCTATTAGGATGCATTGAGGAGAGAATGGAGCAGAGGGATATATTAGAAGCAGCTATAAGATGTCTGTTCCAGGCGAGGAAATTGATAGCACTAAAATGGCAAGCACAAAATCCACCCACAGTAGCGGAATGGCTTAATGTAATGAACAGCACAATAGGGAAGGAGAGGGGAACATGGATTAGACGTGGTAACCTTAAAAAATTTAATGCAATATGGGAGCACTGGTTATGTAAAATAGGCCGCTCACTTTAATTAAGGAAAGACTGGTAAAGAATAATTTAATTTAAGGAAAAGAACAGGATTAAAAACGTGTATGCACTTTAAAAGTAAGTTAGGAGGGGGGAGGGAGGGGTGTCGTGGGATTGATGGATATTTTTAGCTTTTGTCATTAACTTTTTGTATGCACATAAAATGCACTGAGTGTAAAATATGGATTTATATTTTCTGGGCCATATTCTTGTAGATTGGCGCATATTTAGTCAGGCGTAGCGCATCTCAGATGCGCACCGCCGGCTTAACTTGGAGAGAGCCGGACCATATTCCCAGACCACATGCGTCCTACGCTGCGCTCGCATAACTTAAATGTGTCGGCGTAAGCAGGCGCAAGTGACGGTAGGAGGGATGTGGGCGTGAAGCATTCTAATGAACCGTGACCCCATGCAAATGATGTCCAGACCGAACGGAGCATGTGCCGGACGTGCCCCGCCCTCTGCGCATGTGCAAACCAACAATAGGTGTAAATCCCCGCTGAGTTGGGCCGGCCCAGTGCATTAAAGCCTCAGCACATCCACCCAACTAGTGCAAAGTGACTCCATTGGATTTCTGTTGGTGGTTGGAGCTCTCACTTTGCAATGCCTGGACCAAGAAAGGAAAAAAGGAAGAAAAACTACAGCCATGCTGAGAGGGCCATTATAGTCTCAGCCATGGAGAGATTTGATTCTAGACTCCATGGTGCAGATAGTGCCAGCACAAGCAAAATAAAAAAGGAGGAGATCCTTAAAAAGTGGCTGCCCAGGTCAATGCCTTAGGCCATGAGGTCCGGACCCCCCAGGACATTCTGAAGAAAATTAATGACCTGCGTGGTGTGGTCAGGAATAAGATGGCCATCATTTCCAAGCATGCCAGGGGCACTGGAGGTGGGCCACCCTGTCCCATTCGACTCACAGAGGAGGAGGAAGTCATTGCCCGCTGCCTTCGGAGGGAGCAGGTGGAGGGCCTGGAGGGCCATGGCTCAAGTGAGCCACCCATGAGGACAGGTAAGTGTGTTTTATCTTCTATCTGGTGTGTAGCATGTTTGGGGGGGGTCATGTGACAAGTGTGTGGGTCCACCAACATGTGAATGTTTTGTGTCATCCACAGGTGTGCAGGAGGGAGCTGGGCGGTCTAATGCTGCCAGTGGCCGTCCCACGCCATCATCCCCCGAGCAGCCTGCTTCTGTGGCTGACCCCCTGGGAAGCCAACAAGCCTTGGTGGAGGGGAGTGGGCAGTCCTCCGCGCAGGAGGTGGTTGAGGAGGAGATCGGCCATGAGGAGGTGGTGGTCCATGAAGAGGTGGTCCACAGCGACCAGGAGGTCTTCCTATTTTTAGATGAGTCGCATGTGGTGGCAGGACCATCACAAAGCCACCACATCTCCAGCCTCTCAGGGTCCTCCAACACCCTCTCCAGTCCCTCCCGTCCCATCCCCCTCATCTCCAGCCCCTCAAGGTCCTCCCCCTATTCAAGGGCCCCAGCCACTCCTGTCCCCAGGAAGGCGACCCACAAAACAAGGGGTGTGGCAGGAGTGCTGCATGAAAAGCTGGCCAGGCAGCAGGACCAGCAAAGCCGCCAATTGGGGGACATTGTGGAGGAGTTGAGGCGCCTGAACAACAGTCTGTCCTCCTCGGGAGCAGTACCGGATGCTCTCCAAGATGTGGCTGGAAACAGCGCAGCCACAATCACCAGCCTTGGTGAGCTGCAGAACATAACGGCAGAACTTGTGGGGGAGGTCAGGTGCCTGTGAATGGCTGTTCAGGCCCAGACTGCTTCCCAGGAGGCCCTGCTCACCCGCATAGCGGTGGCTTTAGAGGGCAGACAGGCAGCCAAGTGAGGGCCAGGAACCTGGGCACCAGGCACAGCCCGCGCCGGGGCCAGTGATTTTTTTTGTTAATTTTATATTTGCTCTGATTAAGAGTTTTTTTTATTTTATGCTCTGGTTAAGAGTTTTTATATTATTTTCTCTGGTTAAGATTTTTTTTATTTTTTGGGTGCTGCACAAAGTAGTGCAGAGTACAGTGTGAATGGTGTGTGAATGTGGGGGGGGGGGGTGACACTCCTGCCAGTAAGGGGTGTCACCCTCGGTCGCTGGGGATAAGTTCTCCCCAGGTCCGTGTGAAAGGTGTATGAATGGACAGCAACATCACTGGGGCCTTGACGCGGCGTTGCTGCTCCTTAGTACCGTGAGGTGATCTTCGGTCTAATCCAATGTGATGTGGATGTGGGGTGTGTGTGCTAGGGACCACAGTGGTGTGCATGCGTGCATTCTCCTTGTGCCATGTTTAATGTGTGTTTTTAACGTTCAAAGATTCATTCCACGAGACATCTCCTGATTGCTGATCCCTCAGAAGACGGGGTACCCTCGGTTAGGGGGGGAATGTCTGGTTCGGGGGTCAGGTCATCACGTATGTCAATCTCCAGGCCCTTTCTCACTGCAAAGTTGTGCAGCACGCAACATGCAGCGATGATCTGACACACAAAGTTTGGCGAATACAACAGGGTACCCCCAGTCTTATCCAGGCATCGGAAACGTGACTTAAGGAGGCCAAATGTGCGTTCCACCACTCCACGGGTACTTATGTGTGCAGCATTGTATCTTTGCTCTCCTGGGGTTTGGGGGTTCCGGAATGGAGTCATGAGATGGGGTCCCAGGGCATATGCAGAGTCACCTGGAAGGGAAAAGACAGGAGGATGTTAGTCGTGCATGTGCCCCTCGTGATGTCTGCATCATGGGGGGGGGACAGTCATACCTGACACCCATGTCACTCACCAACCAGCCAGCTGTCCCCATACACGTTCTGTTCAAATTGTCTTGGGATGTCGCTTTGACGGAATATGAAGCTGTCATGGCTGGATCCTGGGTGTTTGGCACGGACGTGCCATATGAGGCCTTGGGCATCCACTATGACCTGGACATTGATGGAATGCCAATGCTTCCTGTTGCGGTAAATGTGCTCTGTCTCATGGGGGGGCTGTAGTGCCACATGGGTGCAATCAATGGCCCCGATGGTGCGTGGGAATCCTGCAATTTGGCAGAACTCACGCATTGCCTTCAGCCGCTGGACCTCCTGGGTGGGTCTGATGATGTGGTGGGACATGCGTCTGAGGATTGCGGGGACAACCTGGTGCACACATCTGCTCATGCTGGTTTGTGAGATCCCAGCCACGTCTCCACTTGTTCTTTGAAAAGAGCCAGTGGCCAGGAAATGCAGTGTTGCCAGGACCTTCACCAGTGGCTGCACTGCATGTGAGCGTTGTGTTGGGCTGGTGATGTCATCCTGCAGGGCTCTGGTAATTTCCAGGATGGCATGAGGGGTGAATCTGAAACGGCGATACACCTCCAAATCAGCCATGCCAAAGAGGCTAATGCGCTGTGGGTATACCCTCTCACGTGCCCTCCTCCTTCTATGCGCCTCTGCCTCTTCCTCTGCCTCTGCACACACTAGTAGTGCTAAGACCTCGCTTGCCCCTGGCATGTTGGCATACGAATATGTTGTCCTATAAGTGTGGTTGCTCAGCTCGTCCGGGATGGTGCTGCTGTATTTGCTTTCAAGCTGACTTACTCAGGTCTGGAGCAAAGTTAACCGAGCTTTATGAGGAGTAACTTTCAGCCAGCCATTCGTCTTACGCGCACAGCGCGTAGCCTACGCCGCTCGTGCGTAGGTTCGGGAATCAGCTTATGTACATCATTTGCATATTTGAATACTAATTCTATGGCAGCGTAGGATGCCATCAGCGGAAATATGCGCCTACGCTGCATAAACTTAAACGAGTTAAGCCGGACGGGAGAAGCCTTGTTTCTGGCGGATCTGGTTCTGTGACTACGGCGCATAAATAGGACGGCGCTTCTTTACACTTACGCCGCACATCTCCATATACGCCGGCGGAACTTCTTTGAGAATATGGCCCTATGTTTTGTATTTGTATGGAAACAATAAAAAAAAAGTATTGAATTAAAAAAAAATATATATATAATAAAATTAAATTAAAACATACAAAAAAAAAAAAAAACAATAACAGAGCAAAGAGTCCCAAATGTGAAGTGCGCCAGCTGCACTGAAAAAAGTCCAACGACAGACAGACAATCTTGCTTTTACATAATAAATTCCAATGGGAAAAAGGTTTAATGCTGGTAATGCTGTATATAAAAAGGTGCAACTGTCTCTTCCACCCGACAAAGATGTGCCACCATCACCAATGGTTAGACTCAACACTCACCAGGCCCCGGGTAATAAAAGGCCCCAAAATGATGTCTTTTCTTTGTCCGTCACTGGGTGTTGCCTCCTTCTCCCTCTTACAAGGTGTCCTTATTTCCTCAAAAACAAGGGACTCATCATAGTGTAGTATATAAAAAAAACGTATTTATTAAAAAGATAAAAAGATGCATATACAAGAAAGAGTGCCTCTGACCGGCACTGAGTATCTCTGGCAGAGTCAACCGTTATAGCCGCTGACCAGCATTTATGTTGCGTCTCGGAAGGTGTGCATACCCCGCTCCTGTCCTCATGTGTTGCTACAAGCGGTCCTGGCATGCTGGTGTGCTTCCCCCTCCGTGTGCGTCCAGACAGCCTCTACGCGTTTCGCTATTGCGTCATCAGGAAAGCTGTGGACACTACTTTCTTGGCTGTATTTATACCCCATCATACTGGCTGAAAAGTGATATTGTGGTCACCCAATACCGGAAGTGTACCGGCCGCCATCTTAGCTGGTGGCGCCGGAAGTATTGCAAGTAGATGGCTCTGTGTGACTAACGCTGTGCGCGTCTCTCTCTGTTACCCCCTTTATATATGGGCGCGCGTTACCCCGTAGGCTATCTTCTCCATTCACCGCCCCCACCGGAAGTCGGTGCCCCGCCATCTTGGCTGCGTCACCGGATGTAATCGTCCCGCCATCTTTGACACTGGCGTCCCTCCTTTTTGTATGTATTTCCTATGCTACCATTCATTTTAGCACCGGAAGTGCCAAATCGACCATTTTGACTATTGGTATTATCCCTGAGTAGCCGTCAACGTCTATAGTTGACACTGCCAGGGACACTTCACAGAAAGAACCTTTTGATAAAATTAACTTTCTTCAAAACAATGTAATAATATGATAAGGGCAAAACAGTGTTCAGTGTTAGATTCCCATAAAACGGCATTCCTGTACATGGACGATTCCAAGTATGTGCCATCACTTATACCTATCTGTCCATATACTGCTATTTTGTTTTGCTCAATACATATATCCACTGGTATTGGTGTTATAATAAATACTTTACAGTGGATTCTCTAATAGTATTTTTCGGGGGGAAAATTGCACAAAATAAAAACCAAAAAGTATATATGTATGTACTATACATGTATATATATATATATATATATATATATATATATATAAATGATAAAAAAAAAGATCAAAAATTAATGTACAATATGCAAACCGCTAGTAATCTTCCAAAAAACAATTTACATCTAATTCTACATTCATTCCCCTAGGCTTGAGTGTATCTAATTTGAAAATCCACTCAGTTTCATTCCTTGATACTTCCCTTCTCAGATTTAGGTTTCTCCAGGTTTAGGTTTTTAATATTTCCGATATGTTCTCCCATTCGTACTGAAAGTTTTCTTGTGGTTCTGCCCACGTATTGCAGCCCACACTCACACTCCAACACGTACGTGACATGTGTGCTGCTACACGTGATCCACTTTAAATTGTTCATTATTAGTGTGTGATTGAAAATGATCAACCTTCCTCGAGCCCTTACGTAGTGCGGCAGGGTTTACACCTTCCACACCTATAGAAGCCCTTCTGGTCAAGGAAGGATGTCATCTTTTTGGGCGGGTCCGGTACATTTTTAACCAAAGTGTCTCTAATTCTTTTTGCTCTCCTGTATACAAATTTGGGTCTGGCTGGTAAGATTTTATTAAGTTGTGGATCTCCCAAAATAATGGGCCAATGCTTTCTTATAATGTTTTCAAACACTTGATAGTCTGCATTGAAACCCGTTATGAAGGTGACGTCATTCTTTTTGGGTGGTTTGTTTACTTTCTCTTTTAGCATATCATCCCGGTTCAAAGATCCTACCTCCAATCTGGTTTGTTCCAACCTAGTTCTATCATAACCTTTATCAGCAAACCTGTTTATCAGGGTATTGGTTTGTAAATTGTAATCGATCAAAGAGTTACAGTTACGTTTGATTCTGATGAACTGCCCTTTGGGTATAGCCTGCTTCCACTGTGGGTGGGGGCAGCTTCTAAACTGTATATAACCATTGCGGTCAGTTTCTTTGAAATGTGTTCTCGTGTGTAGTTCTCCTCCGACCTTGAATATTTCCAGATCTAGAAACTGAGTCACATCAGATTGTATGTTTACTGTGAATTTAATTCCATAGTGGTTGGTGTTGATATGTTCTATGAAACTATTTAGTTGATCACGGTTTCCCTTCCATACAATTAGGATGTCATCGATGAATCGTTTATATGCTTGTATGTGTGGCCAGCATTTTTTGAAAACCTCTTCACTCTCCCATTTATTCAGGAAAATGTTGGCCACACTTTGGGTGCACTTATTCCCCATTCCTACCCCCTTTATTTGACTATAGTACTTATGGTTGTGCCAAAAGAAGTTATTCTTCATGGCCATCCTCAAGCCTTCAAGTATAAACCTTATTTGTTTTAATTTAAGTTCCGAATGGTTTTTTAATGCCCATGCCACCGCTGCCAGTGCATCTGTTTGCTTTATGTTGGTATATAGGGATTCCACATCTATAGTTATCAATAGTGTGGAATCATCTATTTGAACCTGCTTTAGTATGTTTATAACGTCTGTTTCTAGATCTGGAAATATTCGTGGTCGGAGGAGAACTACACACGAGAACACATTTCAAAGAAACTGACCGCAATGGTTATATACCGTTTGGAAGCTGCCACCACCCACAGTGGCAGCGGGCTATACCCAAAGGGAAGTTCATCAGAATCAAACGTAACTATAATTCTATGATCGATTACAATTTACAAACCAATACCCTGATCGACAGGTTTGCTGATAAAGGTTATGATAGAACTAGGTTGGAACAAACCAGATTGGAGGTAGGATCTTTGAACCGGGATGATATGCTAAAAGAGAAAAGTAAACAAACCACCCAAAAAGAATAAATAAGAAAATATTGTGTTGCGCTGATAATCAAGTAAAAAATTGCATACATATATATATATATATATATATATATATATATATATACCATATACATAAATAAGAACCCCCTACACCTCAAATCAGGGAGGTATATGTGCAAAAGATAAACAAAAAACACTAAAAAACTATAATGTGAAAAAGTTCTAATAGAACCAGCAAACATAGTTCATGGAAAAAACACAGTTCAGTACATAGGCTAATAGGAGACAGGTGTGAGATCCACAGTCCTCTGGTGTGCAGCTGTCATTATAGCAAAAAAACCTTTCCCTTCTGGACTCCCCGATTAAACACAGGATATCAGCCGCTCATAAGGAGAAAAGAAAGATATATGGTGCAAATAACGTAATAAAATGGGAAATGAACCCTGCAATACAATGATTGCACTCACGGAACCTCGATGGTAAACAGGCTCAACTGCAATCAGTCATTGAACGCCGCTCAGTGCTACGATCTCCTCAGAAGGACGGATTCGACCGTCGACCGCATCACTCGGCTTCTCCTTCTTCTCTTGGGGAGAAGCCGAGTGACGTGATCGACGGTCGAATCCGTCCTTCTGAGGAGATCGTAGCACTGAGCGGCGTTCAATGACTGATTGCAGTTGAGCCTGTTTACCATCGAGGTTCCGTGAGTGCAATCATTGTTTTGCAGGGTTCATTTCCCATTTTATTACGTTATTTGCACCATATATCTTTCTTTTCTCCTTATGAGCGGCTGATATCCTGTATTTAATCGGGGAGTCCAGAAGGGAAAGGTTTTTTTGCTATAATGACAGCTGCACACCAGAGGACTGTGGATCTCACACCTGTCTCCTATTAGCCTATGTACTGAACTGTGTTTTTTCCATGAACTATTTTTGCTGGTTCTATTAGAACTTTTTCACATTATAGTTTTTTAGTGGTTTTTGTTTATCTTTTGCACATATACCTCCCTGATTTGAGGTGTAGGGGGTTCTTATTTATGTATATGGTATATATATATATATATATATATATGTATGCAATTTTTTACTTGATTATCAGCGCAACACAATATTTTAATATTTATTCACTTTGGTTTTGTGCACCTCACGTGTCTGCAGCTTATCTTTAGTATTTTATATGGTTTTAGTAATAGCGCTGTAGTACCTTTTTATATATTATCACCCAAAAAGAATGACGTCACCTTCATAACGGGTTTCAATGCAGACTATCAAGTGTTTGAAAACATTATAAGAAAGCATTGGCCCATTATTTTGGGAGATCCACAACTTAATAAAATCTTACCAGCCAGACCCAAATTTGTATACAGGAGAGAAAAAAGAATTAGAGACACTTTGGTTAAAAATGTACCGGACCCACCCAAAAAGATGACATCCTTCCTTGACCAGAAGGGCTTCTATAGGTGTGGAAGGTGTGAACCCTGCCGCACTATGAAAGGGCCGAGGAAGGTTGATCATTTTTAATCACACACTAATAATGAACAATTTAAAGTGGATAAGCTGTTCACGTGTAGCAGCACACACGTCACGTACGTGGTGGAGTGCGAGTGTGGGCTGCAATACGTGGGCAGAACCACAAGAAAACTTTCAGTACGATTGGGAGAACATATCGAAAATATTAAAAAAGGGTTCATACACCATAGTGTGTCATTACACTTTAAGCATAAACATAACAAAGACCCTAGCAAATTGAAATTCTATGCCATAGATCAAATTGAACAAAACTGGAGAAACCTAAATCTGAGAAGGGAAGTATCAAGGAATGAAACTGAGTGGATTTTCAAATTAGATACACTCAAGCCTATGAATGTAGAATTAGATGTAAATTGTTTTTTGGAAGATTACTAGCGGTTTGCATATTCTACATTCATTTTTGATCATTTTCATATATATATATATATATATATATATATATATATATATATATATATATATATATATATATATATATATTAGTGCTGTCAGTTAAACGCGTTATTAACGGCGTTAACACAAACCCATTTTAACGCCGTCAATTTTTTTATCGCGCGATTAAGGAGGTTCACCCTTTAAAACATTTTTTTTTTTGTCAGCACGTACCTCTTAACCCTTTCACGCCTTTCACGCCGACGGGACGCATATATGCGTCCTCGGCGTTCGGGGGTTATACCGGGATGATGCCTGCAGCCGCAGGCATCATCCCGGTACCGTTGTTTAGAGCGGGTGATCGGCTATCCAAACATAACAACCGATGCGGCTAAAAGCCGCTCGGTTGTTATGCCGGAGGAGCGGGAGGGGACATCCCCCCCTCCCGCCGCCTTTCGCCGCTCTGACCGGGCATCCCGTCCCACTGGGAGACCCGATCCTCCATCCGCCGCGTTCTGACACTAAGCCGTAAACGGCTTTGATTCAGTCTCCGCATTGAAACCACGGAAGCGGCGTCATGACGTCACTTCCGGGTTTCTCGGCTGCCAATGGCGCCGGATTTAAAAAAGTACACAGTATTCAGAATCGCCGTTTTCGGCGATCTGAATACTTTGAAGTGCAAAGGAGGGCTCAGAGGTATTTTAGACCCCGATCCCTCCATAAAGAGTACCTGTCACCACCTATTGCTGTCACAAGGGATGTTTACATTCCTTGTGACAGCAATAAAAGTGATCAAAATGTAAAAAAAAAAAAAAAACACAATTTAATATTATAAAAAAAAAAAAAAAAATAAGAAAAAAAAAAAAAAATGTTTTAAAGGGTGAACCTCCTTAATCGCGCGATTAATCGTGAGTTAACTATGACATTAATGCGATTAATCGCGATTAGAAATTTTAATCGCTTGACAGCACTAATATATATATATATATATATATGCATGTATAGTACATACATATATACTTTTTGGTTTTTATTTTGTGCAATTTTTTCCCCAAAAAATACTATTAGAGAATCCACTGTAAAGTATTTATTATAACACCAATACCAGTGGGTATATGTATTGAGCAAAACATAAAAGCAGTATATGGACAGATAGGTATAAGTGATGGCACATACTTGGAATCGTCCATGTACAGGAATGCTGTTTTATGGGAATCTAACACTGAACACTGTTTTGCCCTTATCATATTATTACATTGTTTTGAAGAAAGTTAATTTTATCAAAAGGTTCTTTCTGTGAAGTGTCCCTGGTAGCGTCAACTATAGACGTTGACGGCTACTCAGGGATAATACCAATAGTCAAAATGGCCGATTTGGCACTTCCGGTGCCAAAATGAATGGTAGCATAGGAAATACATACAAAAAGGAGGGACGCCAGTGTCAAAGATGGCGGAACGAGTACATCCAGTGACGCAGCCAAGATGGCGGGGCACGTACTTCCGGTGGGGGCGGTGAACGGAGAAGATAGCCTACGGGGTAATGCGCGCCCATATAGAAAGGGGGTAACAGAGAGAGGCGCGCACAGCGTTAGTCACACAGAGCCATCTATGGCTAGGAAACCGCTGGGCATATAGTATACATTCGGCGCCAATAGTTAAAATGACGACCGAATGTATTAACATTATGGATCCATAAACAAAAATGGAAATACTGGAACTTCCGGCGCCACCAGCTAAGATGGCGGACGGTACACTTCTGGTATTGGGTGACCACAATATCACTTTTCAGCCAGTATGATGGGGTATAAATACAGCCAAGAAAGTAGTGTCCACAGCTTTCCTGATGACGCAATAGCGAAACGCGTAGAGGCTGTCTGGACACACACGGAGGGGGAAGCACACCAGCACGACAGGACCGATTGTAGCAACACATGAGGACAGGAGCGGGGTATGCACACCTTCCGAGACGCAACATAAATGCTGGTCAGCGGCTATAACGGTTGACTCTGCCAGAGATACTCAGTGCCGGTCAGAGGCACTCTTTCTTGTAAGTGCATCTTTTTATCTTTTTAATAAATACGTTTTTTTATATACTACACTATGATGAGTCCCTTGTTTTTGAGGAAATAAGGACACCTTGTAAGAGGGAGAAGGAGGCAACACCCAGTGACAGACAAAGAAAAGACACCATTTTGGGGCCTTTTATTATCCGGGGTCTGGTGAGTGTTGAGTCTAACCATTGGTGATGGTGGCACATCTTTGTCGGGTGGAAGAGACAGTTGCACCTTTTTATATACAGCATTACCAGCATTGAACCTTTTTCCCATTGAAATTTATTGTGTAAAAGCAAGACTGTCTGTCGTTGGACTTTTTTCAGTGCAGCTGGCGCACTTCACATTTGGGACTCTTTGCTCTGTTATTGGTTTTGTTGTTGTTTTTGTATGTTTTAATTTAATTTTATTATATTTTTTATTCTGTTTTGTTTTCACTATTGGTTGGCTTAGAGCAGCATGAGTGGCCATTTTTTCTTTCACAGGAGCACTATGGTGCATTGATGTGCATGCCGACAACAAATTTTGGGTCACATTTAAAGCATTGTGTTTATCGCAATACTCGCATAACACATATATTTTATATTGTTTGTATTAAGATTAATTGATTCACAGAAGTTTATCCACATAGAATATTGGGTACATTATAGTTCCTGATATTGTATATGCTATATATGGTTGTTTGTGCACTAAATTAGTTCACAGTTCACACTCCCAGAGATTGAATTCTTTGGATTATCAGATTAGCGCAGTAACACTTTTTCTTTATATGCACATTTAACCCCTTTATTGAGGGTCTACACAGTACTGTCTGCAGCAGATCACGTTTTAATTACTTTTGTGCTGGTGACACTTATAACAATTTGTATCTCAGTTTATGGGCACGGCGCATAGATACGACGGCGCATAGATACATACTTACACTTATGCGGTGTATCTGGAGATATGTCGGCGTAAGTGCTTTGTGAATCCGGGCCTATACGTTTCTGGACTCTCCTCTGTACCTTCGTTTCTAGTACAAGTTGTGTAAAGCACACTTTTGCCCTGAAAGCAGTAGGATCATGTCTGTTACTGTCCGCTAAAGTACTGTAAAGTATTGTCCTTCAAAGTTACTGTCCTATAAAGCACCCTTAAAGTGGATGTAAACCCACTCTCATCCTTTCTACTGCCATAGTGCTGATCTATAAGGATATACATGCCTCCTGCATGTATCCTTACCTGTCAAATGTCTCCCCCTCTGTCTGTTATAAGAACTGAAAAACTGCAGATTCTGTGGGTGGATCTGTTGTCTGGAGCTTGGTGGGTGGAGTCGTAATGTCAGTAGACTCCCCGCCCACCCCTTGTCAATATGAATTTTCTCCTGTGTATTACTTGCACTAAATTCTGCTATGATCACTAACCTCCAGTCAAAATCCAGAAAAGTAACCACATGACTTAAGAAAAGGAGTGGGGGTGGGAATTAAAATATAATGCCCGTCTCAAGCTAGTGCATGAGATATGTAAATAACCTGTGATTCACAGCAAGGGGGAAGAACGGCCAAAAGTTTTCTCCTGTTTGTCCGTTTATCTCACTGAAAAAAGAAAAGAGGATTGCTCACAGCTGGATTAACTCTTTGTGGCAAGACAGTACAGATAATAGGAAATCTTATAACAAAATGGGTTTACATCCACTTTAAGTCTAATGGTAAAGAGGACCAATAATGACAGATTCTAAATCAATAATTGTTTATCATAACACAGTTTCTATTTCCTGTGTAACATGATTATTTATTACCAGTATTTATATAGCCCTGACAATTTACACAGTGCTTTACACACTGTACATTAACATCAGTCCTTTCTTACCCAAGGACCTTACAATCCAAGGACCCCATATCTCATGCATACACATATACATACTAGGGCCAATTTGGATAGGAGCCAATTAATCTACCAGCATGTCTTTGAAGTGTAGAAGGAGACTTTGAGAACCAGGCAGAGGCCCAAGCCCAAGCAAACACAGGGAGGACATGCAAACTTCATGCAGATACTGTCCTGCACGGTGGACCCATCCTGTAAGGTAGAAGGCTAACCACTAAGCGACTTTGCTGCTCTGTTGATTCGTCGTATCAGCATATTATGAAGAAGGTATGTAGCTGAATACTTGTTTAATGAATTTTTTTTACTGTTTCCATGGAAACTGCAGAGAACATTGTCAGTGGAATTCTTGAATCCTGCCATGACAAGAACAAATGAGATCTTTAACTCAAATAGAGATGACATGAAGTGGAGCTGCCACTTTCGCAAACACTCAGCTACCTGTCAGCAATGAAAATGTGAACGTTAATAAATGAACAGATAAGAAAGCTGTCCAATTCACACTTTTATTACACACAGATATATGATTATGGCTAATAAAAGAAATAAGCACACACCTGCCAAATACATCCACTGAAACAGTGTGCATTTTGGATCTGCAAAACTGCAGAGTGCATCACACATTGCAGTGATTCGCAATCCCCAAAGACCTTAATAAAATATAACACTGCGGTTCACATGATGCAAGTACTAATGTTGGTAATCTATAATTAAATGTCAGTATTAATTAAACTGTATAAAGATTTAGGGTACATTTTCTAGGGCATTTGGCCATGGCGTGTATCCCAGCAGCAGGAATCTACTGATCCTTGCTGCTGGGTTTTACAGCTGAGAGCAGCTAGCTGTGGCTGCCGAGCCCATACACTGAAATGACAGGCTGTCAGTGGCCAAAGCCAATAATGGCTGTTTGCAGAGCCAGTGACTATCTGTAGGGATCATGACTGGACACACACAAAGTGAGCCCAGCTGTTATCACTGCAACCTGTTACTGCAGTGTAGATTCCTGATGTTGGGACACAATTTGCTGAGGAAAAATGTTCATGTGAATGTACCCTTTGAGGCAAGCAGTTGAAAAGAATCATCAGCTCAGCTAATGTCACAGTTCACAATAAAAGAATATGCAAACCCAACATTTCATATTCCTGATATGTACCTGCTGTACCATGTACTTGTATGATAAAGTATCCTGTTGTGAAATCCCTGATGTTCATGTCAGTCTCCTTGATTTCATAATAAAAACTGGCCACACTAAGCAAAAGAGCACACCGCGGTCAGTTGTTTAGCTATGCTGGGAACTCAGTTTGCTCTCCTCCAATGATCAGACTTGTCCTGAAACATCCCCCCACAGCCATTTACTGGAAAGATCAGTGTACTGCTGTTTCTCCTCCCCCAACTCTTATGCACCTGAGAACAGAGGGTATGTGATCAGTTGTAAAAAAGGGGGAAAAAAAAGAGATTTTTAATACAGCTTACCTGTAAAATCTTTTTCTTGGAGTACATCACGGGACACAGAGCGGCATTCATTACTATATGGGTTATATGGAGTACCTTCAGGTGATGGACACTGGCAATCTCAAACAGGAAATGCCCCTCCCTATATAACCCCCTCCCATAGGAGGAGTACCTCAGTTTTGTAGCAAGCAGTATGCCTCCCAAAATGGTCCTCAAAAGAGGGGTGGGAGCTCTGTGTCCCGTGATGTACTCCAAGAAAAAGATTTTACAGGTAAGCTGTATTAAAAATCTCTTTTTCTTTATCGTTACATCACGGGACACAGAGCGGCATTCATTACTATATGGGATGTCCCAAAGCAATGCTTACAATGAGGGGAGGGAGAACATCTCCAAGACAAAAGGATTTAATTTAGAGAATACTCAAATCATAATAAATCCAACTTAGTTGAGAAAAATAATCTTAAATTTTAAATTTAACTCAAAAAAGAGGAGCCCCCGGAATCCGAGGGTCTCAAACTGCAGCCTGCAGCACTGCCTGCCCAAAGGCTGTATCAGAATTCCTTCTTACGTCCAACTGGTAGAATTTTGTAAACGTGTGGACAGAAGACCAGGTTGCCGCCTTGCAAACTTGAGCCATAGAGATCTGGTGGTGTGCTGCCCAGGAGGCGCCCATGGCCCTAGTAGAATGAGCCTTTAATGATACTGGAGGAGGCAACCCTTTCAAGCCGTAGGCCTGAGTGATTAATTGCTTAATCCACCTAGAAATGGTGGACTTTGCAGCTGCCTGCCCCTTCTTGGGCCCATCCGGTAATATGAACAGCACATCTGTTTTCCGGATCTTCCTTGTAGCTTTAAGATAGGCCTTCATGGCCCTGACGATATCCAAGGTATGCAGCAACCCTTCCTTTCTGGAAGTAGGTTTAGGGAAGAAGGATGGTAATACCAAATCCTGGTTCAAATGAAAACTGGATATAACCTTTGGTAGGAAGGAAGGATGAGGGCGGAGAACGACCTTGTCCTTATGAAAAATAAGATATGGTTCCTTACAGGATAAGGCCGCCAGTTCCGATACTCTTCTTGCAGAAACTATGGCGACCAAAAATACTAACTTCCTTGTCAGTAAAACCAAAGGAATTTCAGCCAACGGCTCAAACGGTTGTTTCTGTAAACTTGACAGAACAAGGTTTAAATCCCACGGGTAAAGCGGGGATTTAATTGGAGGTTTAATACGTAAGACCCCTTGAAGGAAGGTCTTAACCAGCGAGTGGGTGGCCAGCGGCCGCTGAAACCACACTGACAGAGCCGAAATCTGTCCTTTGATTGTGCTTAATGCCAATCCTTTATCCACTCCTAGCTGGAGAAAACTTAATACTCTATCGATGGTAAATTTGCGAGAAAGCCATCGCTTGGACTCACACCAGCCTACATAGGCCTTCCAGACCCTGTAATAAATTACCCTAGAGACCGGTTTCCTGGCTCTGATTAGGGTAGAGATTACTTTCTGAGACAGACCTCTACCCCTGAGAATCAGGGATTCAGCTTCCAGGCCGTCAAATTTAGATGCCGTAAGGCAGGGTGGAGGATCGGACCTTGCGATAGCAGGTCTGGCCGTAGAGGAAGAGTCCAAGGGTCTCCCACTACCATCCTTAAGATTAGTGAGTACCATGCCCTTCTGGGCCATGCTGGAGCTACCAGGATGACTGGTATGTGCTCCACCCTGATCCTGCGCAGCAGGCGGGGTAGTAACTGAAGCGGGGGAAACGCATAAAGAAGTTTGAACAGATGCCAAGGGCAAACCAGCGCATCGGTTCCGCAGGCCATCGGATCCCTTGAGCGGGACATGAACCTGTCTAGTTTTTTGTTGAGTCTCGATGCCATGACATCCACGTCCGGCACTCCCCATCTTTGGCAGAGTGCTTGAAAGATTTGTGGATGCAGAGACCATTCCCCCCGGCCATAGAGTCTGGCGGCTTAAGAAGTCCGCCTGAAAGTTGTCCACTCCGGGAATGAATATTGCCGATATGCAGGGCACATGAGCCTCTGCCCATAGGAGAATCAAGCTCACCTCTCTCTGAGCGGCTTGACTCCTGGTTCCCCCTTGGTGATTTATGTATGCCACGGCCGTGGCATTGTCTGATTGAATTCTCACCGGGAACCCCTGCAATTTTGACGTCCAAGCCCTGAGGGCTAGTCGCGCAGCTCTGAGCTCCAAGATGTTGATGGGCAACTGCTCCTCTAGCTTTGCCCAAGTACCCTGGCGAGTGCAACCATCCAAAATTGCTCCCCAGCCTGTCAGGCTGGCGTCTGTGGTCACTATCTTCCAAGCCACTGGGCTGAAAGATCTCCCCTTCAGTAGGTTCTGAGGGTCTAACCACCAACACAGACTTTGTCGAACTCTTGATGAGAGCGGCAACGGGATATCTAAGGCCTGTGGCCTTCTGCTCCATGCTGACAGGATGGCTGCCTGCAGGATGCGAGTGTGACTCTGGGCGTATGGTACCGCCTCGAACGTGGCCACCATCTTGCCTAGTAACCTCATACATAGGCGAATAGTCGGTTCCTTTTTGCTTAGAACCAGTAGGATTAATTCCTTGATGGCTTTGACCTTCCTCAGAGGTAGAAACACTCTTTGTTGTTCTGTGTCTAATCTCATGCCGAGATATTCCAACTGCCTTGTGGGCAGGAAAGCTGACTTTTCTCGATTTAGGACCCAGCCGAACTTCGAGGTATTGGACCGTGAGGGCCACTGCTCGCTCCAAGCCGGGAGACGAGTGATCTATGACTAGGAGGTCGTCCAGGTATGCTAGGATCGTGACCCCTTGGATCCTTAGTTTGGCTAGGATTGGAGCTAGGACCTTCGTGAACACCCGGGGGGCCGTAGCCAACCCGAAGGGAAGCGCCACAAATTGGAAGTGACGCGAAGCCACCATGAAGCGTAGGTATTTTTGATGTGGCTGATAAATTGGAACATGAAGGTAGGCATCCTTTATGTCTATGGACGCCATGAAGTCGTCCTTTTGGAGTGTGGCAGCTGCTGATCGCACGGATTCCATCCGAAATGAGCGGATCTTTAGGTATGCATTTACCATCTTTAGGTCCAAAATTGGCCTGACATCTCCATTGGACTTCGGGATGATGAATAGGTTGGAGTAGAAACCTAGTCCCTGTTCCAGGACTGGTACCTCTACTATTACTTCCTGGGAAAGTAGATGATTTAATGCCGACATTAATGCGGCTCCTTTCTCCGGATCGTTTGGAATCCTCGACTCCTGGAAATGAGGAGGAGGAAACTTTAGGAAATCTAATTTGTAGCCCGTGGCCACGGAAGACCGTACCCACTCGTCGGGAATGCTGGCTTCCCAAACCTCTGAAAAGAGTCGCAGCCTTCCCCCCACCTTCGTGGGTGGGGGCGCCCCTTCATAAGGGCTTGGGGGCTGGCTTTGCTGGTTTGCGAACCCACTGCTTTCTGCCTCTAGCAGCCTGTCCTTAAGACTTGCTGTTGAAGCCGAAGTTTGCTTTCGCAGGAGGCCGTCGATACTGTTTGGCATTAGAGGGCCCCTGCCCAGGGGAGTACTGTCGTTTAAACGCAGGCCCCTGAAACTTCTTCTTAGTTGGCAAGAGAGTACTTTTGCCGTTTGAAATGGTCTGAATGTATTTATCTAGGTCTTCTCCGAAGAGTCGTCCTCCATAGAAGGGAAACCCTACCAGGAGCTTCTTGCATGGGGGCTCGGCCTCCCAGCTCTTTAACCATAAGAGTCTTCTCATATGGATAAGGGATAACGATAAACGTGACGCTTGCTGGATAGAATCCTTAATTGCGTCTACTGTAAAACATATGGCCCTAGGGACATCCGAAAATTCTTCTGCCTGCTGGGCAGGAATAAGTTTAAGCATCTGCTTAATTTGATCCGATAATGCTTGAGCAACCCCAATCGCAGCCACAGCTGGCTGTACTACTGCCCCTGCCGTAGTGAAGGAGTTCTTAAGTAGTGCTTCCAAGCGTTTATCAACTGGATCCTTGAATACCTGTATGTTTTCTACAGGGCATGTTAACGACTTGTTAACACATGAGATGGCTGCGTCCACTGCAGGAGTAGCCCATTTCTTGGAAAATTTATCTTCCATAGGATATAGGGCAGAGAATCTTTTAGGTGGTAAGAAGATTTTATCTGGCTTGTTCCAATCTTGGAACAAAACTCCCTCTAATAGAGGGTGGATCGGAAACACTGCATTGCTTTGAGGCGCCCTCAGTGAGCCCAAAGCTGAAACCGTCGATACCTGGAGATCTGGTACTGGCAAGTTGAATGCATTATGGACCAAGTCCGTTAAGGCTTGAATCCACCAGCCCTCCCCTTGGGAGACTGCTCCAGACTCCTCTGTATCCGGATCTTCGATCCCTGAACCTACTTGGTCCTCGTCCAAGAGATCGTCCAATTCCCCTGAGGAAAGGACCTCCTCTTCTGAGGGTCCACGCTCGGGCGACGGAGATCTAATCCGTTTACTGCCCCGCATAGCTGTGGCTATCATTTTTCCCATTCTTTTCTCTATCTCTCTTAAAGAGGTGAGTAATACCTCGTCCGTGACCATCTTAGGGCTGGACTGACCCGCGCCAGCTCCAGCCCCAGATCCCGATGGCCCCAAGGCTCCCTGTGGGGAAAGCAGCGGCATAGCTTTGTCCGAGACCTCAGACTCTCTGGGGGAATCCCCACCTCTTGTACCCTCTGACCCGGATGCCATGGTACAATACCGAGGTACACCTGCTACCTATTGGTACTTGGAACTATAAAAGTTAATTGCCCAAACACCTGTTTGGGGGATAAAAAATGCTTTCTCTCCCCTAGATGACCTTTTTTTTTTTTTTTTTTTTTCAAATCCAGGAAAGAAAAATCATTCTGTCCCCCTGAGTAGTATTGCAAGAAAAACTATGAGATGGAAAGAAACAGCCTATTTCTAGGCTTGAAAACAGTCTTCTGAAGACTGCAATATTCTTTTTTGGCCACTGTGTGTCCTCGGCGCCCCGTGCTGCCGCTCTGGTCTTTCCTCCCCAGTTCCAATGTATCGAATGCTGTTTGGAACGAAAAGGAAGGGCCGCCCCTTCCTTAAACCACTGACCCGCCCTTCCCCCCTCAGCTAAACGGCGCGAATTGCGCCTATAACACGTGAACGCGCGCACGCGCGCGTCCGCCGATAGGGGGGGGGAGGGATTTGGGGGGAAGGGAGCCTCTCTGCTCCAGCTGGAACCACGAGGAGGTCAGCGTTCTGCCTGCTTTGCAGGCTCTGAGGAGGAAGACTGATGGAGCATCGCCTAGAGGTTTGCAGGTAAGCATAGCTCTCTGACACACACATACACTTTATATTACACAGGCCCTACTCAAATGCTTTTCCAACACTACAAGGGAGGTCACTTCTCATGGGGAAAAAATACACATAGAGCCATCCTATCATTAAGATATGTGACTAGTTTGCCAGATGCAGCGCATAACTTTAGGCATGTCCCCTGTGACCCCCCAGAAAAAACCTGCTAAGAACCAAGTTCCGCAAGTTTTCCCCTCACTTACCTGCTCCATGCCGCAGGACTTTGCAAGCAAGAGGCCCAATCTTCCCCCATCTCCGTGGGGATGTCTAGACCTTCAGGCCCTGGGTTCCTATGAAGGATCCACTGTCCTGGGCCCATATAGCACTCTGGCAACAGAAACATTAGGCACCCAAAGGTTTCTAAGTTCTGGGCCCAGGGTCCAGCTCTCTAAAAAGAAAAGCATTATGGGCTATACCCCAAGGGTTTGGGGTCCGGTTACTGACCACTTTAGCGCTGAGGCCTTTGGACAGAACCGGTAGCTCACCTAATCCCAAGGATGCGGAGGCAAGCTAAACCATGACCAACACCTAAGACACTGGCGTAAAAACTGAGGTACTCCTCCTATGGGAGGGGGTTATATAGGGAGGGGCATTTCCTGTTTGAGATTGCCAGTGTCCATCACCTGAAGGTACTCCATATAACCCATATAGTAATGAATGCCGCTCTGTGTCCCGTGATGTAACGATAAAGAAAAGGTATTTATAAATTGTTTTATATCTATACACAAATGTTTTACCTTTCATTTCTATAATTAGGTCTACTTGTCCGTTTTTCAGGTGGACCTGTTGAGAAGCTCTATGGACAGGTGGCTATGAATAGGCATGCATCTGTTTAAAATCCTTAAATCTGTCCAGGCCTGGAAAATGAAGTGTACTTTTTGTATTTCTTGATTTCTTGACCTATATGTGAACAATCAGAGGAAGACTTATGCTACAAATGTAAAACAAAAGGATGACAAAAACCACACATATGCATGTTACACAGGTGTCAATGGGGGTCTAAAGGAATAGTAGTGGTGTAGTGCTACCCCCAAAAGTAGCTGCTTGGTAATTTGGGTTCTTTGCCTTGACTACTTTAACTTGGTTTTAATCTAACCAGGAAAAAGAAACAATACGGTTTAGTGGTAAATTAACTCAATGTATTGGTATAGCAGTGGCGTATCATCTAGGGTTGCCACCTGTCCGGTTTTGACCCGGACAGTCCGGGTTTGGACACACGTGCGCGGTTTTCAAGCCGCCTGAAACCAGGGCACATATAGCAGCAGTTCAACCTGGAGCGGCGCATCCTGATTCCTGCCATCAGTGTTACCTGTGCGCTCCGAGCCGAGCTTAGCGGTGGGCAGCAGGCCTACCTATTCAGCCTGTGATTGGCTGAATAGGTCACGTGCAGGCGGGTGGACACGAAGGTCTGTGATTGGCCCGGTAACATGTGGAGGCGGGGCCAGATTGTAGGTGATCGCGGCCACCCGGAGTCCCCGCCTCCTTGCCTGGCATGTGCTTTGCTGTCTCCTCGAGTTCTCACTGAGGTATCTTTCTCATCTGCCCTCTCACCCCCCTCTGTCAGCCTGCCGGTCTCTGTCAGCTACCCCCTCATTGTCAGCCACTCCTCTTTGTAATCCACCCCCCCTGTAAACCACCCCTCCTCTGTAATCCACCCCCCTGTAAGCCACCCCTCCTCTGTAATCCACCCCCCTGTAAGCCACCCCTCCTCTGTAATCCACCCCCCCTGTAAGCCACCCCTCCTCTGTAATCCATCCCCCTGTAAACCACCCCTCCTCTGTAATCCACCCCCCCTGTAAGCCACCCCTCCTCAGTAATCCACCCCCCCCTGTAAGCCACCCATCCTCTGTAATCCACCCCCCTGTAAGCCATCCCTCCTCTGTAAGCCACCCCTCCTCTGTAATCCACCCCCCCTGTAAGCCACCCCTCCTCTGTAATTCACCCCCTGTAAGCCACCCCCACTCTGTAATCCACCCCTCCTCTGTTGGCTACTTCCTCTCTGTCAGCTACTCCCCCCTCTGCTACCACCCCCTCACTTACCACCTTTCTCTCTCCCACACCTCCCTCTCTCTCTCACACCCCCAATCCCCTCCCCCCTCTCTCTCACACCCCAATCCCCTCCCCCCTCTGTAAGCCACTTCCCCATCTGTCAGCTACCCTCTCATTGTCAGCCACGCCCTGTAAGCCACTCCCCCTCTGTAAGCCACTCCCCCCTGTCGGCTACCCCCTCTCTGTCGGCTACTCCCCTCTTCTGTTGGTTAATCCCCCCCCTCTGTCGTCTACTCCCCTCCCCTTTTTCGGCTGCTAACCCCCTCTGTCAGATACTCCCACTCAGTCAGCCACTCCCCGCCTCTGTCAGCTACACCCCCTGTAAGCCACCCCCCCTCTTACCACCTTTCTCTCTCACCCCCTCCCTCTCAGCCCCCTTCTCTCTCCCTCTCTCACACCCAATCCCCTCCTCCCCCTCTCACACCCCAATCCCCTCCTCCCCCTCTCACACCCCAACCTCTTTCTCACCCCCCTCTCTCTCCTGCCTCCTCATCCCCTTACCTCCTCCTCACATCCTTTCTCACCTACCTCTTTTCCCCCCTCAGGGGGCAAGAGCCCCATAATTCCTAACAGCGGCCCTGTGAGTGAGAATACAAGTTCGGATGTGTTTTGATTCCTGTGTCCTGCCGACACACTGGGCACAAAGGGGCAGCACCTGCCTCTACTTTGCCTTCTCTCCAAGCATCCTCACACAATGGAAGGAAAGAAGAAAAATGGCACTACAGTAGAGCAGCTTCGCTCCATCCCCAAACTACGGCTCCCACACTTCCTGCCTCGAAGGGGATTCCCTGATCTAATAAAGGTCTCTAGGGGGGGGGTGCTGATATAAGGGGACCTAATGGGGATCCTCTATGGTGAACCTCTAAATTATGGAGTGCACCCAAAGGTGTCCCAGGTCTTTACAATCCTACAGTGTATACTACAATTCTTTTTTCCATGTACCGCTAAAGTGTTCGGGTTTGGCTTGAAGAAAAGGTGGCAACCCTAGTATCATCCATGGGTGCAGGGTGTTCACTGCACACGACCTCTAAGGGGGGGGGCACTGTGCTCTGACCGACCCTGCACCTAGGGATGACCCATCTCTAGCTGACAGTCAGGACAATCGGTGGGGGCAGTAACCGAGCGAGCACCGATCTCACTGTATACCTTCCAATTAAGCAGCTGACAGCCACGGGAGGGAGAGGAGGAGAAGCTCCTCCTCTCCACGTCTCATTCCCGCAGCTGTCAGGTGTTTAACCACTAGGGGCCCACGCTATAGCCGAATGACGGCCACAGCGCGGACCTGAAAATCCGGGAGGCTGTCAATAGATGTCCTCCCCTTTATACGTGCAACTCGCGCCCCCTGCAGGGCGCGCGCGGCGCTTGCTGTGATGATCTGGTCACTGAGACTCGGGTGATCACAGATCCGTGTAAGGGGCCGTTACCGGCCCCTTACCAGGTGATCAGCTGTCAGCCAATGACAGCTGATCACATGATGTAAACAAAGGATCGGTAATTTTTTTTTTCTCCTCACGCTAACAGCGTGAGGAGAAAAAAAAGCCGATCACCGGCTTGTGTAAAAGGGACATTGGTCCCGAAGAGGAAGAGGCAATTCTGCCTCATCTGTGCCCTAACATACCGCCTACAAGTGCCACCTGCCATTGCCACCTGCCAGTGCCATCTATCAATGCCCACGAGTGCCACCTATCAATGTCCACAAGTGCCACCCATCAGTGCCACCTCTCAGTGTCATCTCTCAGTGCCCACCAGTTGCCGCCTATCAGTGCCCACCAGCGCCGCCTATCAGTGCCCACCAGTGCCGCCTTATTGGTGCCCATCAATGCAGCCCATCGTGCCCATCAGTGCAGCACATCAGTGCAGCCTCATCAGCGTACATCAATAAAGGAGAAAAATTACCTGTTTGCAAAATTTTATATCAAAATATAAAAAAATATATATTTGTTTATCTGTATTTTTTTTTTTTTTTTAACAAAAAATAAAAACCGCAGATGTGATCAAATACCACCAAAAGAAAGCTCTATTTGTGGGTACAGTGTTGTATGACCGCGCTATTGTCATTCAAAATACGACAGGTGAAAATTGGGCAGGAGGGGGGTTTAAGTGCCCAGTAAGCAAGTGGTAATTGAAAGGTAAACAGGGAGATCGGTGCCTGTAACTGCCCCCACTGATTGTCCCGACTGTCCCCCTGTGTCCCTCTCCGCCCCCCCTTTCCTCGCAGGAAACTGTCAGGATGAAGCGCAAAGGAAGGGGCCAGTAAACATGTAATTTACTGGCCCTTATTTTTCAGAATGAACAGAGTCAGTGATCACTGACACTGTCCATTCATAACTGAAGCACCGTGAACTGTGTTTACAATGCTTCAGTTTATGAATGAACAGGAGCCTTAATAATAATAAAAACAATGTGAATTTTTTTTTATAAAAAACTACTGACACTGTCCACTGCCCTACCGACACAGTCCCCCCAAAGCAATGTAAAAAAAAATGATTGAATGAAAACATTTAAAAAAAAAAAAATTATTGGGAAAAATTATGTAAAAATAAAATATATATATATAAAAAAAAAAAAAAAAAATCTGACACTGTCCAGTGCCCTACTGATACTTCAAACCCCTCTCCAGCACATACTACCCACTGCTGGACACTTCACGCTATACATTGCCTATTTAACATTACTACATTCTGCACTATCAGTCATCTCTGAACACACCCCATTTAAGACACGCCCAATATTTAGCACAATTTAAACCTCGCAAACTTGTCACGGCAGCACGCTACGCACATCGCATTTTTTTTTTTGTTCATGACTTTTGATCTTGCACACAGGCCCACTGATTTCATGATACGCCCCTGTTGTACGGGTTATAATAAATGGTGGTTTGAGCATGAATAGAGTACTGTACCACTAGACTGGGATTAACTCATGAATCAGCAAAGTTGGCAATAAACAGTGCATATAAGCAAAGTGAATAATAATACTATAACAATTCTAGAGTTCACTTTAGGAGATTTGCTAAGATATGTTGCAATGTCCCCTGAGAGGTGCCTCTTAGCATAAGCGCAAACAAATCACAAACCAGTGGAACACACTACATGGTCCAGCTTCCTCAACAGTCAGTCAAATGGTGCAAAGTGTTATTGATGTGGGCCAATTCCACACAACACGGGTCCTGCAGCTTGCCCAGTATATCCGGGGAGATCCAAGAAGCTCAAACAACAAAAAGATAGCAGCGCAGGATCCTCATTAGTATTTTGAAATACATTTATTCAACAATAAAAACAGTACACTTAAAGCGGGAGTTCACCCTAAAAAAAAATGTTTAACCTTAGATTGATGCTCATTTTGTCTAGGGGAATCAGCTAGTTTTTTTAAAATCGAAGCTGTACTTACCGTTTTAGAGAGCGATCTTCTCCGCCACTTCCGGGTATGGGCTGCGGGACTGGGCGTTCCTATTTTGATCGACAGGCTTCCGACGGTCGCATCCATCGCGTCACGAGTAGCCGAAAGAAGCCGAACGTCGGTGCGGCTCTATACGGCGCCTGCGCACCGACGTTCGGCTACTTTCTGAAAATCGTGACGCAATGGATGCGACCGTCGGAAGCCTGTCAATCAAAATAGGAACGCCCAGTCCCGCAGCCCATACCCGGAAGTGGCGGAGAAGATCGCTCTCTAAAACGGTAAGTACAGCTTCGATTTTAAAAAAACTAGCCGATTCCCCTAGACAAAATGAGCATGAATCTAAGGTTGGAGAAGAAGGTGTGTGTTGGGACTTTTGATGAGGCAGTGGCTATAAGTAAACCAATGACTCCATCCCTAGTAATTCGATATAGCAAGGAGGGGAGAAGGGACACGAGGAGGGAGAGGGAAAGGACATGTGTAGACTTTGAGTAACAAAGTAACCTTGGGACCAACTATAAATGAGAATGCAGCTGGTAAGCTAGGCCACAGCCTCTAGCCCCATTATAAGTAACAAAAAGAGTATCAATGGGGAAAGGAGAAAGGGGAAGGGAGGGAATAACAAGGGAAGGCAGGAATTGGGGATTGTGGGACTTTAACCACTAGCCGACCGCCCACCGCCGTTTTACGTCGGCAAGTTGGCTCGGCTGGGCGAGAGCACGTAGTATAACGTCCTCTCTCCCAGCCGCCACTACCGAGGATCAGTGTTTCCCCTAGTGAGGCCACCCCCCCCCACAGTAAGAACACACCCAGGCATACTTAACCCCTTCCCCGCCCCCTAGTGTTAACCCCTTCACTGCCAGTGGCATTTTTATAGTAATCCAATGCATTTTTATAGCACTGATCGCTATAAAAATGCCAATGGTCCCAAAAATGTGTCAAAAGTGTCCGAAGTGTACGCCATAATGTCGCAATACCGAAAAAAAAATCGCTGATCGCCGCCATTACTAGTAAAAAAAATATAATAAAAATGACATAAAAATACCCCCTATTTTGTAAACGCTATAACTTTTGCGCAAACCAATCAATAAACGCTTATTGCGATTTTTTTTACGAAAAATATGTAGAAGAAAACGTATCGGCCTAAACTGAGGAAAAAAATGTTTTTTTATATATTTTTGGGGGATATTTATTATAGCAAAATGTAAAAAATATTCTTTTTTTTCAAAATTGTCTCTCTATTTTTGTTTATAGCGCAAAAACTAAAAACCGCAGAGGTGATCAAATACCACCAAAAGAAAGCTCTATTTGTGGGAAAAAAAGGACGCCAATTTTGTTAGGGAGCCACGTCGCACGACCGCGCAATTGTCTGTTAAAGCAACGCAGTCCCGAATCGCAAAAAGTACTCTGGTCTTTGGGCAGCAATATGGTCCGGGGGTTAAGTAGTTAAGATGAAACACACCACCAGAATATGATGAATCAATTGATGAATTAAAATAAAATAACATTTATTGGATACAGCATAGCAGACCGAACAATGCACATATAGCAATAGATACTGTACAAATAGTAGTAGGCATGATTGGTAAATTATATATTAATATAAAAGATAAATGTACCCATGATGTAACATAACATGCAACACTGTATCCAAATTGTTGTATATAATATACAAAAGAAATACATACAGACATGATTATCTAAAAACATGATAAACATGCTATTAGTGGACAAGATTTAAAATTCATGATTCTCGAGGGTAGAGGACATATGGTATAGTATAACCACTAGCCGACCAGCCACCGTCATTATACGGCGGCAGGTCGGCTCTCCTGGGCGAGAGCCCGTAGCTATACGTCCGCTCTTCGAGCGGCCACTAGGGGGCGCGTGCGCGCGCCCCCCGCTCGCCCCCGACTCCCGTGCGTGTGCCCGGCGGGCGCGATCGCCGCCAGGCACACGCGATCGCTCGTTACAGAGCGGGGACCGGGAGCTGTGTGTATAAACACACAGCTCCCGGTCCTGTCAGCGGGGGAAATGCTGATCTTCCGTTCATACAATGTATTAACAGAAGATCAGTGATTTCCCCTAGTGAGGCCACCCCCCCCACAGTAAGAACACGCCCAGGGAACATACTTAACCCCTTCCCCGCCCCCTAGTGTTAACCCCTTCCCTGCCAGTGGCATTTTTATAGTAATCTAATGCATTTTTATAGCACTGATCGCTATAAAAATGCCAATGGTCCCAAAAATTTGTCAAAAGTGTCCGAAGTGTCCGCCATAATGTCGCAGTAACGAAAAAAAATCGCTGATCACCGCCATTACTAGTAAAAAAAATATATTAATAAAAATGCCAAAAAAATACCCCCTATTTTGTAAACGCTATAACTTTTGCGCAAACCAATCAATAAACGCTTATTGCGATTTTTTTTACGAAAAATATGTAGAAGAATACGTATCGGCCTAAACTAAGGAAAAATATTTTTTATTATATATTTTTGGGGGATATTTATTACAGCAAAATGTAAAAAATATTATTTTTTTTCAAAATTGTCGCTCTATTTTTGTTTATGGCGCAAAAAATAAAAACCGCAGAGGTGATCAAATACCACCAAAAGAAAGCTCTATTTGTGGGAAAAAAAGGACGCCAATTTTGTTTGGGAGCCACATCGCACGACCGCGCAATTGTCAGTTAAAGCGTTGCAGTCCCGAATCGCAAAAAGTGCTCTGGTCTTTGACCAGCAATATGGTCCGGGGGTTAAGTAGTTAATTTACTGTGAGAGAACATCCTTATATAGCTTGACGCGTTTCGTGGATAGCTTCCACTCATCAGGAGCAATTAAGGCCTGGATATATCTGTGAATATAATGAGGTAAATTGTGCTAAATGGTAATTTAGTACATATAAAGACCTAAGAGGGGACGTAAAATAGAGTCCCAACAGTCTTACCTATGGGTAGATTAGGCATTGAATGGCGTAGATTATAGCCAACAAATGTTGGCAACTGAGAGCACTGTGGAAATGCATGATCCCTGGGGGGAGCTGAGGTGGTGGTACTGCGGCAGCAACATGGCAACGAACACTGGTAGTAGGACATAGGATACAAAGGCGAGAATTCCCCTATCAGCAACCATAGTTGGGGTATACGTTACATAAAAACCCATGAGGTTCCTGTGGATATAATTAAATAATAATGGGGTATCAGTAAAGTGGTTAGCACCAGCTATAAGGTGAAGTGAAAAAATATATATAATTATATCCATAGAAGAGTGTGAGGTAACAGGGTAAATGACAACAGGGGTGAGTGACTAGGGAAAAACCAGATGTGAAAGTAATTAAGTTAGAATTATTAAAAACCATAACCCACAAGAGAACCATATGCAAAAGAACGGTAGTTCAATAATGGAGTGCCATTATGTGGTGACACGGAGTAAAGATGACACCAAGGTAAGTGATTAGGGAAGAAGCAAAGTGAGCCGCAGGTAGCCAAAAGTTACCTGGAATAGTGGGTGACCAGTAAGGTCCGTTTGCATGTAGAAATAGCACCAAACGCCCAATAAATAGGCATGGTAGGTAGTCCATAAGGATGTGATCGTGAATGCCAGTCAGTTCACCGCAGACCCACACCAACGTCACGCTGCGTGCTGTGGAAGGGAAGGCGCCCACAACAAAGCGAGTGACGCTCTCAAATAGGCGTCCAGCCCTCCAACGTGATGCACGCTGATGACTGATGCATGCTGGTGGTGTGTTTCATCTTAAAGTTCCACAATCCCCAATTGCTGCCTTCTCTTGTTATTCCCTCCCTTCCCCTTTCTCCTTTCCCCATTGATACTCCTTTTGTTACTAATAATGGGGCTAGAGGCTGTGGCCTAGCTTACCAGCTGCATTCTCATTTATAGTCCCAAGGTTACCTTGTTACTCAAAGTCTACACATGTCCTTTCCCTCTCCCTCCTCGTGCATGAATCTAAGGTTAAAAATTAACATTTCCGGGTGAACCTCCACTTTAAGTGTTAAAATCTTGACATCCAGCATAGATAATAGACAAAAACCACTGTAGAGCTGCCAGTGCATGTCAGCAGTAAATAAAACTCTAGCCAGCAAGGGAGAGACCTGATTCTGACAGCTGTCAGAGAAGCTGCAAATGCCCGGCATCCTGCATAATGCTGAACGATTCTAAAGGTTGTGCAATAGAGAAACCTTTTGTATTTTCACATTGGCTCCTAAGGGGTTAAATCAGGAATTGTAGATCCACACAATACTCCAGTCTGTATTCCTAACATTCTGGTCCCAATCCTAAGTAACTATATAGTAGGACCAGATTTATTTTCTACATAAATGTAATATGGCATGTTTCGTTCTATATAGGGGTCTCCTTTATTCCATATGAAACCAATATTGCCTAGGAATCAACTGACAAACTACTTGTTTGGATTTCCCCTAACTAGGTTTACCTTGGGAGTAATTTTATATAAATTGTATATTGATTTTGTAATTCTATGTGGTATGTGTGGTCCCACACGTGGATATGCCTGTTGTTTATTGGTGAACACTTATGTGTACCCATTTATTCCTCTACATGTTCATAATATGAATTAAAGGAGAAGTTCTGTTTTTTTTTTAGGATCATACTTACCTAGGTGGCTGCAGCATTGGTTTGATGCTGCATCTGTCTCCCGCCGGCTCTAAGACTGAGAACCGAGCGATCAAACACTCCTGGCCGCTACAGGTGACTGTCAGTCACTGCTGTCTGCTCTGCACCCTCCTCGCTCACTGGAGCACTGGGCAGTGTTGCCAACCCCCTGAAATGAAATTTACTGGCAGGATGGCAAAAATTTACGAACGGCACCAATTTTTTACTGGCAACAATCATAAAATTTACTGGCAGAGACGCACTTTTTACCGACACTGCAAAAAAAGTACCTAAAATTACAGTTTTCACTGCTAAACAGTGCAAATATCAATATTTAAACTACATGTAGCTAGTGCTATCAGCAGTGTGTTTAAGTTAAACAAAAGTCAAAAACCAACTGCCTCCATTGACATGAAGGTCAAGCACAGAGTTCCCCCTTACATCATAGTCTGCAGGATTCCCCCTTACAGTGCAAAGGAACTTTTATGCAAAGGGGAATGCTGCAGATCATGATGGAAGGGGAACTCTGATCTCCTTTGTATCAGTGCCCCCTAACATTATTGTATTCACTCCCCCTTACACCAGCAACTCCCCCCAGACTGGCCTGGCAGAACTGTCACTGACCTCTTAGGTGCGTCGTGCAGGGCTTAGTCAGATGGCTCCAGCTTGATGGCTCTGTTTTTATCCTATAGTCTCCTTTCCACAGTCCACACACGTCCGACTCCTCTCGAGACCCCCATCCCAGCAGTGTTCCCACTCTTGACTCCTCTCCAGACTCCCCCTCAGAGACTGCAGACATGATACAAGAGGTGGACAGAGGCTGCGGACATGAATACAGGAGGTGGAGGACAGAGGCTGCGGACATGGTACAGGAGGTGGAGGACAGAGGCTGCGGACATGGTACAGGAGGTGGAGGACAGAGGCTGCGGACATGGTACAGGAGGTGGAGGACAGAGGCTGCGGACATGGTACAGGAGGTGGGGGACAGAGGCTGCGGACATGGTACAGGAGGCGGAGGACAGTGGCTGTGGACATGGTACAGAAGGTGGAGGACAGAGGCTGCGGACATGGTACAGGAGGTGGGGGACAGAGGCTGCGGACATGGTACAGGAGGTGGAGGACAGAGGCTGCGGACATGGTACAGGAGGTGGGGGACAGAGGCTGCGGACATGGTACAGGAGGCGGAGGACAGTGGCTGCGGACATGGTACAGAAGGTGGAGGACAGAGGCTGCGGACATGGTACAGGAGGTGGGGGACAGAGGCTGCGGACATGGTACAGGAGGCGGAGGACAGTGGCTGCGGACATGGTACAGAAGGTGGAGGACAGAGGCTGCGGACATGGTACAGGAGGTGGAGGACAGAGGCTGCGGAGTGCGGACATGGTACAGGAGGTGGAGGACAGAGACTGCGGACATAGTACAGGAGGTGGAGGACAGAGACTGCGGACATGGTACAGGAGGTGGAGGACAGAGACTGCGGACATGGTACAGGAGGTGGAGGACAGAGACTGCGGACATGGTACAGGAGGTGGAGGACAGAGACTGCGAATATGGTACAGGACAGAGACTGCGGACATGTATACCTCCCAACAGTCCCGGATTCTGCGGGACAGCCCCGAATTCTGACTTATGTCCCGCACAGCTGAGCTGTTTCCCGCATTGCCTCCACTGTCACTCACTCTTGTTCTGCACAGCACAAAGGGGACAGGAGAAATGCTTCTGAGCAGCTCCTAGATTGACTGACGATTAAATAACATTTGCTGGGACCGCATCCTTCCATCAGTGGGGCCCCACGAGGCAGTAGCAGAGTGGGAACCCTTTTTTTTTTGGTTGGTGCGGAGGCAGCTAGAGCTGCATTTGCCGACAGTCAGTTTAAAGTTCCGGCTCCCAGCCTTTCTGTCCCTGGCAGAGTGATATGGAGGGAATGCCTGTCTGCCTCGCTCCCTCTTGTGAGAGCAAAAGGCAGAGCTGCAGCCCGCGGTGACTGAGGGACTGTAGCCATCCATCAGCCCAGGTACGTGGAACGGGTATAGTTTTTGCAGGGACCATCGTCCAGGCAGCAGTGGCGGGGGCACAGAGCAGGGACAAGCAGGAGGGTGATGGTAACATGTGAGGGGGCAGGAGGAGCATTTCTGCCGCTACAAAGGCTAACAGGAGTAGTGACAGCGGCATCACTATCAGGAGAGAGCCCGAGGAGGTGTGGGATGTGCTCACATTCCTCTCCAGCTTCACACTGTTTGTAGCACTCCTGCACTGGCACTGTCACATCGGAACTTTACAGGTTGCTTACCTATCCCCTATCTCCTCCCAGCAATGGAAAGGTAAGCAAACTCTGTAAAGTGCCGATCTGACAGCCAGTAGTGTATTGTGAGCCACGCTCTCATACCCCTTCAGCAGCGGCATCTCTCCTCCCAGCTGCCCATAGAAAGGGTTAAAAACGGTCTTCCTCCTAGATTTTGACATGTCTAGAGGAGAAGATGATTATTTTTAGATGGGGGGGGGGGGGGGGCTTGTACCTGTCTATTCTCCTTTGGTCTGCACTCTCTCTCCTCCCTGCCATCCTGGATCAGTCACATATGTTCTCTGCTTTCCTTCCCCACAACGAATTCTCCAGCTCCGATACTCCTTTCTCTGCAATCAGTGACTTTTGTCCCACAGCTCTGTTATCTCCAATCCGAATACAGATCTCTCCTTCTCAGTCATAAATCCATAGGTGTGCGCAAGTCTATTGCATTAGGGTGTGCACCCCAAAGCTCAAACACACACTACTGATTACTCACGATGTTCATTCAAAAAGAGAAGGGGATGGTCAATTACATATTTACCGGCCCCTTCCTCCACTCATCCCAAAACATCCTTACAGCAACAGCTGGCGGGAGAGGAGGGAAGCTGGTAACACTGCAGGAGGAAGGAGGGAGCCAGGGAAGTAGGGGGAATCTGTGCTGTAATGGGTGATTAGGGTGTGCCTGGGCACACCTGGCACACCCTGTGCGCACACCTATGCATAAATCATTCCTGTCCTGACACAGCAGACCTCCGTTCTCACAGGCACTCTGGTTCAGTCACCAGCATCCCCCTTTTCCCTGCCAGTGGTTCCTGATAGACTCCTCCAGTCTCTTTATTTCCCCCATCCGCAGCCCAACTCCCTCCACTTACTGTAACATTGCAATCCAGCCTGCAGCATCTCCCTTTCAGCTCCCTACATCCTATGCTTAGGATCCCTGTCACAATCCTTATCTATTTTATTCATATCCCCAGAAAACCCCTCCAAACACTCCCCCTGCCATGAAAAGATAGGATTCTAATGTGAAAAGAGGACTCCACATGCTAAATATGGAGCTCCTGATGTTAAGTATAGGGGGCTCCTAATTTAAAGGGCCACTGTTGATGTGAAAGCGGAACTCCTAGTGTAAAGGGGGACTCTGATGCGAAAGGATGGCTCTTAATGCAAAAGGGGATTCCTGATGTGAAAGGGGAACTCTGCCATTTGGGGGATTCTGTTGTGAAGGAAGACACTCCTCATGTGAACGGAGGAACTCCTGATATGAAAGGGGCACTAATAATTTGAAGAAGGGACTCCTGATGTAAGAAGGGACTGCTGATGTGAAGGAGGGGACTCATGGTGTGAAAGGAGTTTGCTTTAATGTGAAGGAGGACACCTGATGTGAAAGGTCAGACTTCTGAAGTGAAGGGTGACTAAATATACACCAGTCCTTGTCTGTATCTGAGTGTATACATGGCAGGTTTATGTCAGTGAGCCTCTCACTCATAGCACAGAAATGAGGGAGTATTTTGTGGGTACAAGGACTGCAGACTGTGTACACCATATACTTAAAGCAGTATTAACCCCCCCCCCCAAAAAAAAAATGTACATTGCAGGCCAGGTTACCAATCATTAGATGTGATGGCTGTATTATTTATTTTTAGCCCCCCCCCCCCCCCTGTTGTCACCTCTCCTGTATTAGTGTGCCTACACTCTAGAATAAGGAGCACAGGGGGCACCTTTGGACAGCAGCATTGTCAGTCTGGGGGAGGGGAGTGTTGGCTGGACTAGCAGTTTTAGATACACCAACACTTTATAAGTTGTAGCTCACAGATTAAATAAAAGCCGATCATTGTAAGCACCCCTGTCAGTGGTAAATTGTTTGTCTCAACACACTTACTGCTACATCTGCAGGACAGCTTGTTCTTTTGAAAAACAACAGATATACTGGCTGGATCATCAGATGAAAATAGAAGAAAGCCTAAAAAGGAAAGAAAAATAAAACTAATGCAGCCATCACATTTAGTCTCTGTTTAACCATGCTTCTTTAAGCCACCTCAATATTAAGCACATTTTGTCCACACCCATTTTTGTCGCGGTGCACTCCGCATGCGTTTTCTATCCCTAGGTGTCCCTTATTCCCAAGTTCCAAAGTTGGGAGGTATGGACATGCTCTGCTCAGCAGATCTCTCCTTTTGCTGATATAGCTATTAACCAGTTCAGCCACCATCAGCAGGGAGCCAGCTCCTATGGGAGTTTGTACAGACACTTATATACTCACCTGTGAACAATTAACCACTCCCCTTAATTAGCAGAAAGAAAAAAAAGCTGTTTAAAAACTCATAGCAAACGTATCAAATAAAGGAGAAAAAAAAATCAACACTTGCAAGCAGAAGCAGTTAAAAGCACACTCCTGTTTTTTAACTCTCCACTTTAGTTCAAAATTCCACTTATGTTCACAAAATCCACATGCAAGCCACCATCAGCAGGGAACCAGCTCCTGAACACATGAACCAGAAGCGACTGATGATTTTTTTTCCGGATCGCTTGTTAGTTTACCAGTGCATCCTGGGATATCTCATACCTGCAATGCTTCCAGAAGAAAGCAAAGCTAAAGCTGAATAAAAGCCTCTCAAGTGCTGCAGGTGCTGTGATTGAGCTTTGTCATAGGCTTCTAAGGAGTCTTTCGAAGATGTTTTGAAGCACCACAAAAGCGACATGGGTATAATTTTTGAAGCAAAGCAAACACAACATGTAAACAAGACTGTAAGCCAATCATTTTATTTAACCACTTGACCACTGGGCACCTAAAACCCCTTCCTAACCAGATCAATTTTCAGCTTTCGGTGCTCTCACAATTTGAATGACAATTACTCAGTCATACAACATTGTGCCCATCTGAAATTGTTGTCCTTTTTTCCCCACAAATAGAGCTTTCTTTTGGTGGTATTTGATCACCTCTGCGTTTTTATTTTTTGCGCTATAAAAGAAAAAACACTGAAAATTCTGTAAAAAAAAAAAAAAAATCTTGTTTCTGTCATATTAGCAGGTATTGCAGAGTATTGGGGGTTGTGACGGTATCGGTATGATATCCCCGTCAAGCATTCCCTCCTCTCCATACAAGAACATCACAGGATTCCCCACACATGAGTCAAGACTGGATGCTGGAACCAAGACACTTTATTGACACAAAAACTCAGCTTATATGTGGTTACAGCCTGTTAGGAACGCCCCCCTCACACAGTGGGGTTTCCCATACAGATTATAGGAGACAAGTCGGAGCCGACCATGCAGACACGTTTCTTTAGATAAAGACATCAGGGGAGTTAATTACTACACTGAAGCAATCAGAATAATTAACATACTACTTCTCTAATCATTTAGCCTGATGATACAATACACATCTTTTAAGGGTAAACACAGATCTTCTTTACACAACACAATAGATCAATTAACCTTTAGAATAGTGAGGGGACATTAGCACGTCAATAACCTGTCAGAGGAATGAATCACACATGAAATTCCTTTCTACCTCTACAGACATGGCTAGCAGGGAGCAGTAAACTGAGACATATAGGCAAATGTATCACAATGGCCCCCCTTTTGCTCCCTGCTCCGGCAAATCCGGTTGGACCTTTCCTGGTCCAGTAGGGTTGACGGGTTTAGAGCTTTTAGTCCGAGGTTAACTCCGTTTGGCGTGACTGACCTCCCTTGGCAACTGCTTCAGACTCAGGTATGTCACCGGGTCGTCAGATCACACGCCGGTCAGTCCCCAAGTCTTTGTGCGATCTGCAAAGTCACCAGAAGTCAGTGTGAAGACAGCGAATGGGTCTGTGCGCCGCCGTCTAGGTGTCCCGCTATGGGAAGGGGCAGGTTATGGCTCTGAAGTGACAATCACAGGAGATTCATAAAAAGAAAAAGTTATATTTGTTGAAATGCTGTAGCACTGGTGCTCAGAGTCCGGGGGGATCAGTGCCCCATAGGGTCAGCCACCCTCTGCTCCCTCCGCAGCCGCCGGTTCTCCTCTTTGAGCTTCTCCAGCTCCATCTCCAGTTCATGGAGCCTGGGGGGGTCAGCCTGCTGTGACCTCAGGTGGTTGTTCTCCTCCTCCATGCGGCTTATGCACTCCTCCAGCTCTATGTACTCACGGATCAGCTCCTGCTTGCTCATGTCCTGCAGGCTCTCCACGTGGTCCTTCATCATCAGGAACTGGGTGGTGGTGTAAGGGGCCACCGGTGGGCCCTTGGCGAACATCTCGGCCCGCATCTGGGACGCCCGCTGCGACTCCCTCTCCTCCAGTCGCTTCTTCTCCTCCCAGGTCAGCTTGTTATACGGCTTCCAGGACCTCTTCTTCTTGAAGGGTGGCCGGCGGTGCCTCTTTCTGCCCAGCTCCCTCCAGGGCCCCTCCGGCTCAGGGCTGGAGCCCATGACCAGCTGACAATGGTGTTCCCTGTTGTCCGTAATAGCAGATTGTACCATGAGGGCTTCATAAGGGGTGCCCAATGGTTCTTCCCGACCCAGCTCCTGGGGATCCCAAGCCGAGTCTACACAATGGGCTGCTGCTGGTGGGCGGTACCCAGGTTGAGACCAATTTGACCTGGTGTTGTCATTCATGGGGCAATTCTGCTTGAAGTGACCCAACTGTTTGCACCGGAAGCAGCGTTGTTCGTTGTCCTCCTGGCGTGGATAGCGAGGGCTAGATGTCATCGGTCTGTTAGGAGGTTGGTATCTAGCGGCTGGTGGGTGTGAGGGCACCGTTTGTGGTGGAGGTTGTTCCTGTGGTGTGATCTGGTTCGTCTTGCGAGTATCCGCATATTCATCCGCCAACTTAGCGGCCTCTGGTAGAGTCATGGGCCTGCGATCTCTCACCCAATCTTTGACGTCCGTCTGGATGTGATTGTAAAATTGCTCCAGGAGCATTAGTTGCAAAATGTCCTCTGCGGTGGTGGCCTGGCTGCTGTTAGCCCAGTTAGAGGCCGACCGGGACAACTGGCATGCCCATTCCGCATAAGAGTCTTTCGTGGTTTTGCGTGAGTCCCTGAACTTCTGTCGGTGGGACTCTGGGGTTACTGCATAACGAGCCAGGAGCACTTCTTTAACCCTGGCGTAGCTATGGATATCCTGATCTGGCACGGTCCGGAAAGCATCAGAAGCTTTGCCTGACAGTTTGCCTGACAATATTGCAACCCACTCTCCTCTAGCTATTCGGTGCAGGTTACATTGTCGCTCAAAATCCGCCAGGAAGTTATCAATCTCACAGTCCTTTTCATCAAAAGCTTTAAAAGCGCTAAACGGAATCTTCCTTGCGTCTGCTGTGCTGTACTCACTGTTCGGAGAAGGTGCGGCTGCTTGTTGGACTGCTGCCAGTTTTAACTGTAGCTCTGCATCTCTTATTTGTTTATCCTTCTGTAGTTCTGCATCTCTTATTTGTTTATCCTTCTGTAGTTCTGCGTTTACTAACAGGTCCATCACTTTCAGCACCACATCCGGCGTTGGGTTCGGGCCGAACCACGCTAGATTCTCTCTCATTAGCTTGTTGGCTGGCGATTCCTCCTCCTGAATCCCTGGTGTCTCCATCTCTTGTACTGCTGGCGTTGCTGCAATCCCGTCCTCCTGGTCTAGCTCCATTGATTCTGCTATGATGACCCGCTTGGTTTTGTTGCTAGCAATCCTTCCACAAACTTCCAGTAGTTCTTCCAGTGTCTGCTTGGAATCCGGGTGTAAAGGAGAGTAGAAGGGAAAATCCCACTGCTACCAACCAATTGTGACGGTATCGGTATGATATCCCCGTCAAGCATTCCCTCCTCTCCATACAAGAACATCACAGGATTCCCCACACATGAGTCAAGACTGGATGCTGGAACCAAGACACTTTATTGACACAAAAACTCAGCTTATATGTGGTTACAGCCTGTTAGGAACGCCCCCCTCACACAGTGGGGTTTCCCATACAGATTATAGGAGACAAGTCGGAGCCGACCATGCAGACACGTTTCTTTAGATAAAGACATCAGGGGAGTTAATTACTACACTGAAGCAATCAGAATAATTAACATACTACTTCTCTAATCATTTAGCCTGATGATACAATACACATCTTTTAAGGGTAAACACAGATCTTCTTTACACAACACAATAGATCAATTAACCTTTAGAATAGTGAGGGGACATTAGCACGTCAATAACCTGTCAGAGGAATGAATCACACATGAAATTCCTTTCTACCTCTACAGACATGGCTAGCAGGGAGCAGTAAACTGAGACATATAGGCAAATGTATCACAGGGGTATTGTAGAGTATGGGTGGTATTGCAGAGTATGGGTGGTATTGCAAAGTATGGGGGGTATTGCAGAGTATGGGGGGTATTGCAGAGTATGGGTGGTATTGCAAAGTATGGGGGGTATTGCAGAGTATGGAGGGTATTGCAGAGTATGGGGGGTATTGCAGAGTATTGGTGGTATTGCAGAGTATGGGTGGTATTGCAGAGTATGGGTGGTATTGCAGAGTATGGGGGGTATTGCAGAGTATGGGGGGTATTGCAGAGTATTGGTGGTATTGCAGATTATTGGTGGTATTGCAGAGTATTGGGGGTATTGCAGAGTATTGGTGGTATTGCAGAGTATGGGTGGTATTGAAGAGTATGGGGGGTATTGCAGAGTATTGGTAGTATTGCAGAGTATGAGTGGTATTGCAGAGTATTGGGGGTATTGCAGAGTATTGGTGGTATTGCAGAGTATTGGTGGTATTGCAGAGTATTGGGGGTATTGCAGAGTATTGGTGGTATTGCAGAGTATTGGGGGTATTGCAGAGTATGGGGGGTATTGCAGAGTATGGGGAGTATTGCAGAGTATTGGGGGTATTGCAGAGTATTGGGGGTATTGCAGAGTGTGGGGGGTATTGCAGAGTATTGGTGGTATTGCAGAGTATGGGGGGTATTGCAGAGTATTGGGGGGTATTGCAGAGTATTGGGGGGTATTGCAGAGTATTGGTGGTATTGCAGAGTATGGGGGGTATTGCAGAGTATGGGGGGTATTGCAGAGTATTGGGGGGTATTGCAGAGTATGGGGGGTATTGCAGAGTATGGGGGGTATTGCACAGGGAGGGATGGATGGCTGGATCTGTGACTGCATTTGTCACAGATCCAGCCCACAGCAGCTGCTGCTGCTTCCGCTCTCCCCCCTCTCTGTACCGATCGGTACAGAGAGGAGAGGGAGGAACCGGCGCCATCACATGACGCCGGTTTGTTTACAAGTGATTGCTCCGTCAGGGGGCGCGCGAGAGGAGGATTCTGGGAGGACGTCCCAGGGATGTCCTCCCGGGACAACTAGACCGCGCTGTAGACGTCTTTTGTCTATGGCGCGGTGGCAAAGAGGTTAAAGCGGGGGTTCACCCCAAATTTTTTTTTTTAACATGACATTCAGCCGAGTTGTCAGAATGACAATCGGCTGTTTTTTTTTTTATTTCAGTGCCGTACATACCGTATTTTCACCACCGCTTCCGGGTATGTATTGTAGCGCTCACCCCCGAAGGAGCCGCTGTTTAGCTTGGGATCGGCCTATTTAAGTTACCTTCTTGACTTGGTCTAGGGGTGATCGCTGTGAGCGTGAATAAAGAGCAAATGTCCAGACGTCAATTGAGTTTTCAATGCTTTATTTCAAGGCCCAACATGGCCAACATCAACATGACACACAATAGAGAAAAGTTGATGAGCGTAGAGAAACTTTAGTATCAGGCCTTGGATATGAAAGAGAGCAAGCCTGCTCTCAGCAATAATGTAACCCAATTCGTCGCCAGCACAATCAGGGCGGGTAAAGTGCCCTCGGACAGGCGTCCATCACAGGCCTGGCAGCCGGAGCGCCACTTAAGAATCACTGGGAGGAACAGGCCTCTGCCACAGGCTTGACAATTTGATATTTGTGAAATTAGATTGAGTGAGTCCTCCCAGTCAGTTCAGATAGTGTCACCCACTGACAGCTTGAGCATACCTGTCATGCAGTGTGGTGACTGGATCCCCGATGGTTCGTCTAGGCCTCCTGGACAACCCCATCGCACAGCTCCCGGCTTAGGATCCTCTCAGCAGAAGGTTGGGACACAGCCAGTTGCTGGGGCCCCTCTCTTGGTTAGGATGAGGCTCCGCGTGGTGCATGACCCCAGTAAAGCAGGCCACGGTGGCGGGGCTCATGGATGCGCGCACCCTGAAGGTGGGTACCGCACCTGGAACTCGGGCCCCACACAGAACAGAGCGGCCAAAAGGCGGTTGCCCAGATATATTCCCCTCCCAGCATGCCCAACGAGGGAAGAACTCCTCTGATTGGCTGCTGGGAGAAGGTGGGTCTGTCAGAACCCCTCTAGCGCCAGCTGCCGCCCGGGGGTGATAACGCACCCCCGGAGCGCAGACTGACCCACAGGACAAATTCTGAAAATTGGCAACAGCCTTAATTTTCATAAACTGTGAATGGGAGTAAACTAATCCTCCCATTCCCACTTACTCTAGCGTAGCGCCCGTACTGAAAAGTAAGGGGGCGCTACAGTATTCTGCCGACTGGCGCATACAGCGCGTCACGAGTTGCCGAAAGAAGCCGAACGTCGGTGCGCAGGTGCCGTATAGAGCCGACTCGCAGTCCGGCTTCTTTCGGCAACTCGTGACGCGCTGTATGCGCCGGTCAGAAGGATGTCAATCAATTAGGAACGCCAAGTCCCGCAGATTACATACCCGGAAGCGGCGGTGAAAATACGATATGTACGGCACTGAGATAAAAAAAAACAGCCGATTGTCATTCTGACAACTCGGCTGAATGTCATGTTAAAAATTTTTTGGGCGTGAACCCCCGCTTTAATGACAGGGGCTTGACTTGCATTCAGAGTGCTTTAAAAAAGTGTGCCAATGTCACATTTTGAAGCAAGTGTAAATGAGTCCTTACTCTCCATTATAATACCCCTTTCACACTGGGGCGGATTTCAGGCGCTTTAGCTCTGGAAATAGCCTCTGCTAAGCGCCTGAAAACCGCCTCCCATTCATTCAAGTATGACTTTTCACCCTCGAGTGGTGCACTTACGGGACATTCGGAAAAGTCCTGCAAGCAGCATCTTTGGGGCGGTTTGGGAGCTCTGTATTTTGCGCTCCCAAAATGCCCTGCCAATTGGAAAGAATGGGCAGTGCTTCCAAAGCGCCAAAAAAGCGCAGCAACACAGGAGTTTTTAACCCCTTTTTTGTGCTGCTTAAACAGCCGTAAAGCGCAGCAAAAACGAGTGGCGCTTTATCGTGAACACGGCCCCAGTGGAAAAGGGGTATTAGCCAAGCACCTGGCTACAGTGGGTAAAAAAAATAAATAATTTGTGGGTTTAACCAATCATTATTTTTTTGTATTGATTCTGCATATAATAGACCCCTTTTACACTGGTGCTGCGTTATCGCTAAAGCGCTGCTAGCGGGGGAATTTTAATCCCAAAAAGGGATTAAAAGCGCCCGTGTTGCGGTGCTTCCGAAGCGCTGCCCATTAATTTAAATAGGCAGGACGTTTTGGGAGCGCGCTGTATTTGGGAGCGTTAAATACATCGCTTCCAAACCGCCACAAAGATGCTGCTTGCAGGACTTTTCGGAACGTCCTGCCCCAGTGTGAAAAGTCACTCTGAAATCTCTGGGAGGCGGTTTTCAGGCACTTTACAGGAGCTACCGTATTTCTAGCGCTAAAATGCCTGAAAAGCGGCCCAGTGTGAAAGGGGTCTAACAGGGGGCTGTTCTTTGCCTTCATATGTTTTGTGTAAGGTGTAAATAAGCCTAAGGTGTAAATAAGCCTAAGCAACCCCACTGATTATCTGCATACCATATCAGCTCAACCAGGAAGACAGCGATCTAGGAAATAGACATGGGATAGAGGAAGTACTACACTCACTGAGGTGGAGAGGGGCTAGACATGCCTAGCAGCACCCCACCAGGAAGAGATCGGATTGAGCGCGGCACAGAAACATGCTGGTGTCACGTGACATTTGTCCCATCCTCCGCCCCGTAGCTCTGTGTTTACTATGTGGCGGCTGTGTGTCTCTCTGCTCCATAACACGGTCCGGGTTTCTAGTCGGTGTAGCTCCTCTCTTACACTTCTCCGTGTAAGAGCTCCTCACCTCATGGAGCCTCTCCCTCTTCCCGCTCCACCACAGCTGGGGAGACAAGACATTGGGGTGACCGGGGAGCCCGAGACCTCCTCCGCACAGCGGGAACCCAAAGGTGTGATCGTACATAAATAGCACTGTGTGACTGATAATAGACCCTCATAGCAGTGCCTGAGATAGACCTGTGCTGTCCTATTCGTGTACTTGTGTGTCCTTATAACTATATGTACACACACACATATATCTCTTCATATACATTTTACACACATATATAATATATATATCACACATTGTGTACACACACACATATATATCTCTTCATGTACATTTTACACACACACATATATATATAATCACACATTGTGTACACACATATATCTCGTCATATACATTGTACACATATCTATATATATATGTATATACATTGTACTCTCACACATATATCGCTTCATACACATAAGGGCTCCGTTCACATCGGGCAGGAGCGACGGAACATGCGCCGGATGTAGGGCAGTCTGTTTATTTCACTAAGCTACCCTGTGTGCGAGAAATCTTCAAAAGAAGTCCCTGACCGTTGTGCGAAATGCACAGCGCCATACATTATGGAGTGTTCGCCTGCATTTATTAAAAGATGTGGGGTGCCATGCGTTTACTTAAGAGCAGCGCTTTTCTGTGCATGTCAGGAAAGCGTGCAATAGGGTTGCCACCTGTCTGGTTTTGACCCGGAACAGTCTGGGATTTGAATGCTGTGTCCAGGTTTCCCCCTGCCTGAGACCCGGACACCAGTACTGCTGACAGGGTACCACCAGGCCTCCTGTAGGGGGCCCCAGCACACAGGGGGGTCGAGGCAGGGGACGATTACAGAGGAGAAAAACTGGAAGGGGAGCGAGGGGCCAGGTAGCCGCTGGTGCAGTAGTTTTCCATTATTTAAATAAATCTGTACTGCACTCACACGTCAGAGCGATCTGCATTTCAGTCTGAAGTATGCTGTTGTTATTCTCCCGATCCACGCTGCTCTAATTGCTGGAGGAAGCCGATATAAGTATACAGAGAGCCACGGGGAAACTCTAGTGAACTGTCAGCCTGGGACGCTGTGACCAATCAGAGCGTTTCGGAGGTGTAATCACGCCTCCATCATCAGAGGCTGACAGTCCACTGGAGTTTTCTGCGACTCTCTGTATCATTATACCGGCTTCCTCCAGCAATTCAGTGATTAGAGCAGCGTGGATCGGAAGAATGCTGACAGCAGATTTCAGACTGTGTTTTTACCGACCGCTCTGACATGTGTGAGTGCAATACAGATTGTTTTTAAACATATAATTGAAGAAAAAATACTGCACCAGCGGCTACCTGGTGCCTCTCCTTACCTCCCAGTTTGACTCCTCTGTAATTGTCCCCTGCCCCGCCGCACCGATCCTCCCTGCTGTCCAGGTCCCCCTGTGTGCTGGTACCCTCTGTCAGCCATAATGGGGGGGGGGGTTTAGAGTATGATTTGGAATAGAAGGGGGTAATAAGTGCTGGGATGAGGAAGAAGGGGGATTGTGTTGGGACTGGGGATATGGGGGATAGTGGAGGGGGACCTGTGCTGTGGAAGGGAAAAGTTGGGTAGAGTATTGCTCGTGGAGGGAATTTTAGCCCTACACTGTGCATGACTTATTCACTCTTTTTGTTTTGTACTCATGACTTCTAATATGCATTACACACTCCTGTCCCCTGTATTCTGTGCATAAGACTTCAATCAACATTTTTTATTTATTTTTTGCATTTTTTCATATTTTACACCAAGAAAAGAAAAACAAAGAACACTTACAACATTTGCATCATATAGCCCTACCTTGCATAAGACTTGCAGATTCTGTTCACACCTAGCCGGATCATATGGAATAGAAACTTATTTTGGGCGACAGGTGTCCCGCCATTCTGTTTGCAGGATTTTACAGCGGTTTGTCCGCCGGCAAAATTGTGCCACAATTGGAGTGCCGTTGGAAGTAACTGAATCACAAGAGCGATATGCAACGATACGGAACTCGGCGTGAATGGAGTCACAATTTGACTATGTTCACTGTGATGCACTGAGCTGCATTACTACTCTCCTTGGGGCACTCAAACGTATCCAGGTCTTTTACAATCTAAAAGTGTATACTAAAACAAAAAACAAAAAAAAAGCTGCTGAAGTGTTCGGGTTTGGCTGAACCAATTTGGCCCCCAGAAGATTTGGCTGCTCAATGACCGGGCCATTTTTTGCGATACGGCACTGCGTCGCTTTAACTAACAATTGCGCAGTTGTGCTATGTTGTACCCAAACAAAATTTCTAGCGTGCAATTTTGCGTATGTTCCAAGCATGCAAAGAGTGTAAATGTAACCTAAGGCTTCAGTCAAACCTGAGTGCAGTGGGAACGCACGTCCACGTTTTTTGTGCTTTTTTTCACGTGCTTAGGACAACCCAACTTGCGCGTGGCAAAATCCCCAAAGTAGCTCCAGAATCTTTTCATTGGCAGAGTTTCCGGGCGTTTTTCAGAGTGTGTTTTGTCAAATGGAAAAATGGATATTTGCTACCTACCCTTGGGGAGCCATTCCAAAACACCTGGCAAATTTTTTTTGTGTGTTTTGTCACATTTGGCCCCATCCTGCTGCTGCCCGACCCTTTAAGAGCTTCTAAATGCCGGAAGGCAGAGGCGGACATTCAGGTTATGTGACCACTGTGGTTGGCGGTCACATGATCAGAAAAGCTCCAGATCGTAAGTATGCATCGGGAGCTTTCCGGTCTCCAGTGGTGTCTGCTGGAAGCAAGCAGTAAGTGTGCTCTCAGCACAAACTTCCGCTTGCCGACTGCCTCACGCACATTTACATCGGCAGAATGGCACGGGCAGGCCAGGCAACATATATATTCATTGCTTTGAATCCTGCCCCCCTAGCGGGTGCGCGCCCGTCACGTTCTCTGTGACCTTGCCCGCAAAAAGAAAAAAAACATTGCATTTTTTTCAAAATTTACGCTCTATTTTTGTTTATAGAGCAAACAATAAAAACCACAGGGGTGATCACATACCACCAAAGAAAGCTCTATTTGTGGGGAAAAAAGGATGCCAATTTTGTTTGGGAGCCACGTCGCACGACCGCGCAATTGTCAGTTAAAACAATGCAGTGCCGAATCGCAAAAAGTGGTCCGGTCATTTGGCTGCCAAATGGTCCGGGGCTTAAGTGGTTAAAGCCCACCCACCTAGAGGCTGCATATATGTGCCACGTCAGCAGGAACAAGTTACAGTAGGAAACGCACAGCTGTGAATGCAGCCCAAGGGCAGGTTGGGAACGCTCCCAAAATCTTATTCTTTACCAGGCAAAACATGCTGCTTTTAAGTAGATGTACTGGGGAGCCATATTTTTCAAACTGTAGAGCAGAAAACCACAGGAAATTGAACAATTGTTCAGTAGTCATTGCTTCATATGAGCTATATATTGTTTTCTTTTACAACACACACATTAAATTGTGAAGGTGTAAATGTTACCTTAGGTCAGGTTCACATCTATCAGTGTCTGTTTTTTCTGTCAGTTTTTTAGGCTAGGTTCACATCTATGCAGTTGTGATTGATGCGGTTTTTCCAGTACGTTTTGGTACCCATGTTGTTGTTGCGTTAGTGTGCGGTTTTCATGCGTTTTACATTTAATTTCTCCATAACAAACGGAGGATAGCTCATTTACAGAGTGGGCGGCTGCCGCGCCCTTAAAGTGGAGTTTCACCCAAAAGTGGAACTTTCGCTTATCTGTCTCCTCTGGTGCCACATTTAGCATCCTTTGGGGAGGGGGGTGGCTTTAACAAGGGGGTACCCCAAATCCCACCCCCCAATTGAATGAGTATGGTGGTACAAAAAAAAGTGTAGTGTAAAAAATTTACACTAGGCAGTATTTGACAATTCCTTTACTAAAAAAACAAAACAAGAAACAATGTCCCCTGGAGTAAATCCAATGTCAACCACGCTGCCTACCCGAACCCCCCCTCCCCCCCAAAAAAAAGTTTGCTTCCACCTACAGACAGTTCTTAAATAGCTAAAAGGCCAACAATGTCAAAAACTCCTTAAATATTTAACAACTGTCAATTGACATTTATTTTATTTTTGGTTGGCGGTGGCAGCGGGCATCATGATTGACGATGGATTTACTTTGCGGGATATTATTTTTTGATTATATTTAATAAAGGAATTGACAAAAACTGTCTACTGTCTTTTTTTTTATTTATTTTTTTATGAATGAGTAGGGGTTAGAGGTGCATAATTCTGGCTAGAATGAGAATCACATTTCTTTTTACTTAATAAATAATAAATCATGATTCTCGCAGTACAACATCATCTTTCACATTATACCAAAACAATTGGGCTAACTTTACTGTTTTTTATTTTTTTATTTTCCAAAAATATTGCGTTTGAAAGACCGCTGCACAAATACAGTGTGTCATAAAATATTGCAACAACCACCATTTTATTCTCTAGGGTCTCTGCTAAAAAAAATTCTAGCAAGAAAGAGACATACTATGTATTTTAAGGGAAACCCCACACCAAAAATTTAAATAATTTTGACAGCTTTCAAAAGAGGGAAAAAAAACACAGGCAGCCTGCCAAGTTTATAACAACATTGCTCAGGCAAGAAAAAGAGAAACGTTGTAACATCTTTTAGATCAAAAGGAATGAACGTCTGTCTGTAGATGAGGTCAGTTTAACCACTTAAAGACTAAACCTTTTTCTGACACTTGTTACTTACAAGTTAACCTCCCTGGTGGTATGATTCTTTCAGATTTTAGGTGCTGAAAGCGGTACAATTATTTTGCATGGAAATTTGGCGTTTTATACTGTAGGCCTGTAATTCTTAGGAATAACTCACTTAAATCTGACCAAACCAGAGTCTAGTAGACATCCCGGGTATGAGAAAGTTTGAAACACAAAATCATAAATTATAATAACTATAAATAATTATAACAAATAATCTAATAATAAAAATTATTACTTTCATCGTTTGACGAATTTCCCCACAAATTACCATCGCTCAATCCTGCAAGTGATTCTAATTTTTTTATCGCTGTTTTTTTAGCTGGTTTTAAAACCACTTTTGACATAAAGGGACACTTTTTGGTTGCTATGGACAATCTATAGTTTCCAGGCATAAAGAACAGTCTTTATTATATAAAAGTGCATGCAGGTCACTGGGCCGACCACTAGGGACAAAGGGGATGTGTATTTATTTTATACAGTATACTGTATGTGTACTGTGTTTTTATTTTTTTGAATTTGGCGCCGATCTCCGCCCCCGTGCGTCGTAACGTCGCAGGGAACAGAGCTCGGCGGCACACGGGCACTGTGTGAATCGAGCGAGGAGACCTTACAATCACACAGGGAGACATTGCTGGGGACATGGTAAGTAATATATGCCTGGATACTGCGATGCAATCCCGAGTCTGCTCGGGGATACCGCTTATGGTACTGGATTTCCATCCCGAGCCAGACTCGGGAATACCGCCAGGGAGTTTAAAGAGTCTGCTCACCTAATTTTTTATAAAAACATCTTTGCCATTCTAAAGCTTCTCTCCAAACACTTTGCATATTATTTTATATATACTGTGATTCTGTACTTGTCAAATATGCTGCAGAAATCTCCCTCCACTAAGTCTGGCTGCAACCATTTTAACTGGGCAGCAGAAGCTGCTGCTTGTTCATTTCCTGGATTTAAACAGGCACACCTCCAGCTCTGCAGCTCTCATTGGCCCTCTTATAACTCCCCTTCTTGGAAAACGCATGAGAGTGAGCGAGAGCTGTGCACAATGTCATAAGCCTAGGCTTTTTATCAGACAAAAAAAAAGAAAGTAGGCTGTATAAGGTATTTACTGGGAGAAAAAAAAATGTTATCCTATCCAAATTTAAAACAACAAGGGCAGAAGATTTAATAGATGGAAAGATAAAAAAAATACTGAAGGTCCGCTTTAAAAATCAGTATTTTTGCAAAAAAAAAAAAAAAAAAACTTGCTTGCTCACATGGGGAGGTCTGTCAGCTGATCTCCGCTGAGCAGGTGGATAACAGGTCCGTGTCTGCTCCGCTTATGCTGTGGATGGAAACTGGCCATCTGTCCATTTCCATCCGACTGTCATCCGATCCAATCTGCTTGACGGATTGGATCGGATGCAGGTGGGTGTAAACGGTAACATGTCTGTTTACATCTGCCTTTCCATAGAGAGCAATAGATAGTTCGCTCAGGTCCGCCTGAAAAGCGGACAGGCAGACCCGATCGGTCTGCTTGTGTGAAAGGGGCCTAAAACAGGATTGCAAAATCTGGTGCAGTTGTGTATGTTAATCAGCTTCTAACTTCAGCTTGTTCCATTAAAGTGGTTGTAAACCTCTTTGTAGAACTTCTAGAATAAGACTTACCTATAGGTACTGTAAATATCTCCTAAAAGTGCGCCGTTTAGGCAATATTTACCTTGTAGTGCGCCGATAATGTCATTGGCGCATGCGTTGTGAAGAAACAGCCCTCCATGCAGTTTCTTCCCGAGCAAATGCCGTGACTGGCGGCTTCAGCGCGCATGCACAGGAGTGACATTGCGCGGCTCTGGCCAATCACACAGCCGTAGGCTGCGGCCCCCGAAAGGAAGAAGGACGAAGATGGATGCGGCTACCTGCATTGTTTACAGGTAAGTGCCAGATAATGGACTAGTAAGCGATGCATACTAGCCCATTATGCATTTACAAAAAAGTAAAGCCCATCAGGGTTTACTTCCTCTTTAACCACTTGCTGACCTCTAAAGAGGTCCTCGGCTTTGTGGTGGTATATCTGAATGATGCCTGCAGCTACAAGCATCATTCAGATATTGCAGTTTTCAGACAGTGATTCCCTACTCCATAAGAACGATCATAGAGGCTGGTCAGCCACTTGATCGTTCTTACGGGGCGATGAGAGGGGGCGTCCTCCCGCCGCCCTCCGGTGCTTCTACCGACTCACTGCTGCGATCGGTGAGTCGGAGAAGGGATCCGCCGGCCCTGGATGTCCACCATAGAGATTTACAGAGTCTCTAGGATCGTCGGAGATCGGGCGCAATGTTATGACCTACCGCCCGACCTCTTCATTCAAAAAAAACACGCCGCCTCGGCTGGGAAGCCGTGATCTTTTTATTTATTTTTTTATTTTGGGCTTCCCCGCCTAGAGGTGAGATGTGGGGTCTTATTGACCCCATATCTCACTGTAAAGAGGTCCTGTCATGCCATATTCCTATTACCAGGGATGTTTACATGCCTGGTAATAGGAATAAAAGTAATCAACATTTTTTTTTTTTTTTTAAGTGTCAAATTGTTTTAAGTAAAATTAACAAAAAAATTAAAGTGCCCCTGTCCTTGTGTGCTTGCACGCAGAATAATTCTTAAGTCCCACCCACATATGAAAACGGTGTTGAAACCACACTTGTGAGGTGTCGCGGAGAACGTTGGAGCGAGAGCAATAATTCTACCCCTAGACGTCCTCTGTAACTCAAAACATGTAACCAGTAAAAACAATGAAAGCGTCACCTATAGGGAGTTTAGTACCGAAGTTTAGCGTCATTCCACGAGCGTGTGCAATTTTGAAGCGTGACATCTTAGGTATCTATTTATTCAGGGGAACTTTATCTATCACATTATGCAAAACAATTGGGCTAACTTTACTGTTTTTTTTAAAGCACAAAACTGTTTTTTTGTTCCCCCAAAAAAACACGTTTGAAAATAGTTGCAATGACTGCCATTGTATTTTCTAGGGTCTCTGCTAAAAAAAAAACATAATGTTTGGGGGTTCAATGTAATTTTCTAGCAAAAAAAATAAAACATTTTTTACATGTAGGAGAGAAATGTCAGAATTGGCCTGGTGGGCAAATGGTTAAGCTTCAATGGAAATCATTTTTTTTTTCAAAGCTGATAGGTTTCTATGCAGAGCTACACCAGATTTTTCACTCCCTAGTTTTAATTAAATAACCCCAGTGTCTAATAGCATAACTTCAGTTATATCGTAACTCACATCGGCGCAGTGTTCTGATATGAATAGGGCACATAGAAAACAAATATAATATTATTTTAAAACATCTTCCTTGCAAAAGAAGTTAAACTTGCATGTCTGTAGTTACTGTGTAAATACCCTGATCCCTACATAAATATAGGCACGGCTTTTTGTTTTCATTAATTCTTTGGTACCCATCCAGTCATAAAAAAGTCTCTAATAACGAAGAACAATGGCTTAGAAAAACTGAGATCAGCTCTTTGAGAACGTGTGGGTATAAGCTGTCTCAGGTTTTTTTATCCACATTTTTTTTTCCTTTAATTGTTTCTGGACTATATCAACTTTAAGCCACAGTGGTGCCTTTTGAAATTATGTCAAACTGGCCAGTGACCAATGTCAAGTTCTTATTTTTTAAAGACCCTACATGCTTAGACTTTGTCTTTTACTATTTATTTATATATATATATATATATATATATATATATATATATATATATATATATATATATATATATATATATATATATATATAATGTGTGTGTGTGTATATTTATATATATAATATATACATACATACACACTAAGGGCCAGATTCACCAAAGAGATACAACGGCGTTTCTCCTGATACGCTGTCGTATCTCTGTTTCTATCTATGCGACTGATGCATAAGATCCGACAGGTTTAATTGTTTTACACTGTCGGATCTTAGGATGCAATACCGTGGCCGCCGCTGGGTGGAGTTTGCGTCGGGTATGCAAATTAGCAGTTACGGCTGATCCCCGACGGATTTTCGTGTTCGCTACGTCGCCGCTAGTCTAGTTTCCCGTCGCAAATTTAGTCGTCGTTTTGGGTGCCCTAACTTTAGTCAGCAATCGTATTGCTGTCTAAAGTATGGCCGTCTTTCCCGCGTCGAAATTTAAAATTTAACGTCGTTTGCGTAACACGTCCGGGAATACGGAAGTACGCTACGCACGTCGCCGTTCGAAAAAATTACGTCACGGCGCGCAAAGCACGGCGGGAGTTAGGAAACGGAGCATGCGCAGTAGGTCCGGCACGGGAGCGCGCCTAATTTAAATGGCATACGCCCATTTGAATTGGCCCGCCTTGCGCCGGAGGCCGCCAGCGTAGTTTTCATCGCAAGTGCTTTGTGAATCAGGCACTGATGAAAACTTGCGGCGGTGTAACGTATCTACGATACGTTACGCCGCCGCAGTTCTATGTGAATCTGGCCCTAACTATCTTACATAAGTAAGTATACCCCTCCAATTTTTGTAAATATTTTATTATATCTTTTCATGTGACAACACTGAAGAAATTACACTTTGCTACAATGTAAGTGAGTGTACAACTTGTATAACAGTGTACATTTGCTGTCCTCTCAAAATAACTCAACACACACAGCCATTAATGTCTAAACCGCTGGCAACAAATGTGAGTACACCTCTAAGTGAAAATGTCCAAATTGGACCCAATTAGCCATTTTCCCTCCACGGTGTCATGTGACTCGTTGGTGTTACAAGGTCTCAGGTGTGAATGGGGAGCAGGTGTTTTAAATTTGATGTTATTGCTGGTCACTCGTAGTACTGGTCACTCGAAGTTCAACATGGCACCTCATGGCAAAGAACTCTCTGAGGATCTTAAAAAAAGAATTCTTGCTCTACATAAAGATGGCCTAGGCCCGGGGTTTCCAAACTATAGCCCTCCAGTTGTTCAGGAACTACAATTCCCATCATGCCTAGTCATGTCTGTGAATGTCAGCGTTTAACAATGCCTCATGGGATGTGTAGTTTCTCAGCAGCTGGAGGGCTGTAGTTTGGAGACCCCTGGCCTAGGCTATAACAAGATTGCCAAGACTCTGAAACAGCTGCAGCACGGTGGCCAAGACCATACAGCAGTTTACCAGGACGGGTTTCACTCTAAACAGGCCTCGCCATGGTCAACCAAAGAAGTTGAGTGCACATGCTCAGACTTATATCTAGAGGTTGTCTTTGGGAAATAGTCGTATGAGCCAGCATCGTTGCAGGTGGTGGTGGGGTCAGCCTGTCAGTGTTCAGGCCATAAGCCACACACTGCATCAAATTGGTCTGCATGGTTGTCATTCCAGAAGAAAGCCTCTTCTGAAGATGATGCACAAAAAATCCCACAAACTGTTTGCTGAAGACAACCAGACTAAGGACATGGATTACTGGAACCATGTTCTGTGGTCTGATAAGACCAGGATAAACGTATTTGGTTCAGATGGTGTTAAGCGTGTGTGGCGGCAACCAGGTGAGGAGTACTAAGACAAGTGTGTCTTTCCTACAGTCAAGCATGGTGGTGGGAGTGTCATGGTCTGGGGCTGCACGAGTGCTGCTGGCACTGGGGCGCTCCAGTTCATTGAGGGAACCATGAATGGCAACATGTACTGTGACACAATGAAGCAAAGCATAATCCCCTCCCTTGGGAGATTGGGCCGCAGGGCGGTATTTCAACATATTGACCCCAAACACACCTCCAAGTCGACCACTGCCCTGCTAAAGAAGCTGAGGGTAAAGGTGATGGACTGGCCAAGCATGTCTCCAGACATAGTCCCTATTGAGCATCTGTGGGGCATCCTCAAATGGAAGGTGGAGGAGCGCAAGGTCTCCAACATCCACCAGCTGGAGGAGGGGAAGAGGACTCCAGTGGCAACCTGTGAAGCTCTGGTGAACTCCATGCCCAAGAGGGTTAAGGCAGTGCTGGAAAATAATGGTGGCCACACAAAATATTGACACTTTGGGCCCAGTTTGGAAATGTTTCACTTAGGGGGTACTCACTTTTGTGAGCTACTGTGTGTGTATATACATGTTGTGTGTGTATATATTTTTTATATATATATATATATATAAAAATATGTCTACTTTTCCATTTGATTATGTAAAAAATTATGTACAACACAGGCTCACTTTGCTTTTTTTTAATATAACCCCTATAGCCTTTCCTTTAGATAACATCTACATATTTCTGCTATGGAAAAGTAGATGTTTTCAAAAGGTTTTTAAGAATGATTTAAAAGAAAAAAGCATTTAAAGTGACTACTATGTCATGGAATAAGTATAGGGGATGCCAATGCAGTCCTGCTGGAAACACTTGCCTAGTTGTCTCTGTTTTTGGTATGTTTCAGTCACAGTACTGGAACAAGCATGCTGTAAATAAGTGTCAGAACTACCGTATATACTCAAGGATAAGCCAAGTTTTTCAGCACATTTTTCTGTGCTGAAAATGCCCCCCTTGGCTTATACTTGAGTCACCTTTTTGCGCCCGATCTCCCAGACTTTGGGGACCCGGTAAACTTGGCACACATGTAGCCCCACTCTTCCTCTACAAGTGTGCAAAGTTTGTTGGCCGGGGAGCACCCATTTTTCAAAGCCGGGCACCCCTTCTATAGATTCTCATGTTAAACAGTAATTTCTCTGGTGATTTGGGGACCCGGTACTGGCCAGTCATAGGTCCCCTGGACCTGGAACTTGCCACAAATGTAGCCCCATTTCTGCTCTACAAGTGTACAAAGTTTGTTGTCTGGGGAGCACCGATTTTTCAAAGCCAGGCACCCTTCCATAGACTCCCATGTTAAACGTCAGTCTAGTCATGGGCACAGTGAGGCATGCACATGGGCACAGTGAGGCATGCAGATGGACACCCTAGGCTTATACTTGAGTCAATAAGTTTTCCCATTTTTTTGTGGTAAAATTAGATGCCTCGGCTTATATTCGGGTCGGCTTATACTCGAGTATATACAGTACTTATTATTCTTCTGAGCCAGCAACTCGGACAACATAGAAGTTAAAGCATCTAAATAACATCCAAGGAACTAGCATTCTCAGAGGAGAGTTTGGTAATGGCAGCCCTTATTCAATTCTCATGACACTATGGCATTCACTAGATAGCTTTAAAAAAATGTATACATACACATCTCACTATAAATTTACTGTATCCACTTGAAAAAATTAAGTATATCATTTTTTTTTTTTTTTAAGCTTTAGAAGATGGAAAACCAAAAGGTGTTCAGGAAAATAAGAAAAGCAAACGCAGGAGAAAGAGAATTAGCAGTAATGAAACAGTAGGAAACCTGCTAACCGAGCTGCCTTTTGCAAATGCAGATATCAGTGATGTTCTTGAAAGTAAGTATATAATGTTATAATTTACAATATTTCCATTTAAACAAGTGTTCTGAGAACTTTATGTTGTCACAAATTATTCAAATTATTAGTACAACAGTAGTGCTTGTTTTATCACAGTTACATGATAGTTTTAAGTTTTGGGGGTTGTATTCAATATATGCAGGGAGAGATCACAAACACTTGTAGGTATAACATTTAATTAACCACTTTAATCACTTCAATACTGGGCACTTATACCCCCTTCCTCCCCAGGCCAATTTTCAGCTTTTAGTGCTCTCACACTTGAAATGACAATTACTCAATAATGCAACACTGTACCTATATGAAATGTGTGTAATTATTTTCACACAAATCGGTTTCTTTTGGTGGTATTTAATAATAATAAAAAAAAAAAAAAAAGTGAAAAAATGCTTTTTTCTTTGTTTCTGTCCTAAAATTTAGCAAATTAGTAATTTTTCTTCATAAATTTTGGCAAAAATGTATACTGCTACATATCTTTGGTAAGAATAACGCACATTAGTGTATATTGGTCTTTGTGAAAGTTATAGAGTCTACAAGCTATGGTGTCAATCTCTGAAAATTGATCACACCTGATGTACTGAAGGCCTATCTCATTTATTGACACTTAGGCCGGGTTCACACTGCTGCGACACGACGCTAGTACTACTTTGGATCCGACTTCAATGAACAGGGATCCGACCGCAAGGCACTGTGTTTGGTATGAATCTTGAGGTGGAACTCCACGCCAAATTTTAAATAAAAAACCGGCATGGGTTCCCCCTCCAAGAGCATACCAGGCCCTGGTGTCTGGTATGGGTTTTTAGGGAAACCCTTACGCCGAAAAACGGCGTGGGGTCCCCTCAAAATCCATACCAGACCCTTATCCGAGCACGCAGCCCGGCCCGGTCAGGAAAGGGGGTGGGGACGAGCGAGGGCCCTCCTCCGGATCTGTACCAGGCTGCATGCCCTCAACACCCTGGAGCCCCGCCACCCCAAAGCACCCAGTTCCCCTGGTTGATGAGGAAAAGGGCCTCTTCCCGACAATCCTGGCCGTTTGTTGTCGGGGTCTGCGGGCGGGGGGCTTATCGGAATCCGGGAGCCCCTTTAATAAGAGGGCCCCCAGATTCTAGCCCCCCACTATATGTGAATGGGTAGGGGTACAATGTATTACTCATTCACCTGGGGGAAAAAAGTGTCAATAAAAAAAACACTAGACAGGTTTTTATTAGGCAGCTCTGTGGGTCTTCTTTTGACTTTGGGGGTCTCTCCGGCCTCTTCTCCCACTCTCCGGTTTCTTCTCTGCGCTCTCCAGTTCTTCTCCCGCTCTCCGATGCCTTCTTCCGGGCTCCTCCGCTATTTTCTGCCCGCTCTTTTACTAGCAGTGGCCCGGTCTTCTCCGTCGTCTTTTTCCCTCTTCTCTTCTTCCAATGTTGACACAACGCTCTCTCCCGCTGTAATGCCGTGTGCGCGGTGAGCAACTACTTATTTAGTCTAGAGGCGTGGTCACTGGGTGATGTCATCCGGGGACCCCGCCCTTATGACATCACCACCTAGGGCATGATGGGACGGTGATGTCATAAGGGCCGGGGTCACCCAGTGATCACGCCCCATGCCTATATAAGTCGTCACGCACCGTGCACATGGCATTACAGCAGGAGAGAGTGTTGTGTCAACATTGGAAGAAGACAACGGAAAAGACCGGACCACCGGTAGCAAAAGAGCGGGTAAAAGAGCGGAAGATAGCGGAGGAGCCCGGGTGAAGAGGCCGAAGAGAGCAGAGAAGTCGGACGAGACCCCCGGTGCTGCCTAATAAATGACTTTAAAAACTTGTCTAGTGTTTTTTTTATTGACACTTTTCCCCCCCCAGGTGAATGGGTAGGAGTATGATGTACCCCATACTCATTCACATAGGGTGGGTGGCCGGGATCTGGGGCCCCTCTTATTAAAGGGGCCTCCCGGATTCCGATAAGACCCCGACAACCAATGGCCAGGGTTGTCGGGAAGAGGCCCTTGTCCTCATCAACATGGGGACATGGTGCTTTGGGATGGGGGTGCACAGGGCGCCCCCCCTGCCCCAAAGCACCCACCATGTTGAAGGCATGCGGCCTGCTACGGTTCAGGAGGGGGTTGGGGGCCTGCCCACCCCCCTTTCCTGACTGGCCGGGCTGCATGCTTGAATAAGGGCCTGGTATGCTCATTGAAGTAGCACCCTGAGGCGTTCTACGAGCATAAATTACGTATCTCATTTCTCAACCACCTATTACACTTTTGAAGGCCCTGGAGCCCCAGGACAATGGAATTTCCCACAAAATGACCCCATTCTGTAAAGCAAACACTCCAATATTTAATCTATGAGGCATAATGAGTCTTTTGCACAGTTTTTTCGAGAAGTTTTTAAAAAATGTGGGAATCCTCTTTTTTTTTTTTTTTTTTTACACAAAGTTGTCAATGAGTATGGCTATACCACATGTGTGATACTTTTACACAGCTTGGCCATATACAAGTAGCAAAATCAGATCTAGGAGCATAAATTACATATATAATTTCCTGGTAACCTATCATTTTTGAAGGCCCTTTATATTTCTAACACATAGCATGTACATACCAAGAATTACAAAATTAATTATATTGCATAAAGGGTAAAAAAAAAGTATTACCTGTGCTTTTAGTAGTGTCCACAGAGGAGAGCACTGGTCCAGGCAGCAGGCAGGGATGTGCTTAGCGACAACAATAGTAATTATCCAGGCAGCAGGCAGGAATATTGTCTATAGTGAGCACAAGGATTTTGTCAACACAGCCAACACATTTGTCCATAGAAATTGTCCAGGCATAGACAGCCAGCACAGCCATAATTTTGGTCCTGGTACACTGTTACCTGCAAACACTCATTATTTTACCGCTCTCCAGCCCTTCATAAACATACTGCTTCTTGCTACAGCTAATTATTTGCATTGTCCAGGAAACAGGCAGAGGTGTGGTCCATTCATGTGGCAGGCAGAGGCATGATGGCAGTAAGTTAGCAGCAGGCCGAGGGCTGCAATCAGGTAAGACATGGGCACAGGGGCTCAGAGGTAGAGGCTTTGCCCACCAAAATCTCTATGAAACCTCGGGAGTCCAGACCCTAATCCGCAAATTACGAAACCCGGAGAAAACAAAAGAAAATTTCCATACAGAAAAACAATTCTGGAGCCCCTCACATATGTAAGACCTGTGTACTACATGGAAAAAAAGGAGGGGGAAAATTGCGCAAAGAAATAACCTGTGTGTCCACAGAGTGCAAAAAATGCTGATAAAGCTGGTGTAAAGCTGCGATTTGCCGTGCAACATCAAACAGTGATCAAATTAGGAAGAAATAAAAATTGCGCTAAAACTATATGAAGTTATTCAAACAAACATGTGCATAATTCAAAAACAACTTGAAGAAAATGACAATCTCTAAATAGAAACTGATAAGCATATGAGCAAATTCTATGGTGTGAATCATTAATTAATAATCAAAAAAATATATGATATCCATAGAAAAAAACAAAAAGTGAAGAGGTGAAAATAAGTCCTTTGGGTTGTCCACATCAAGTGTTCAACCACCCATGCAAATACTTCTTGAGTGATGTGATCCAGTTACACCAATAGTGAAAGTTGCAACCAATTCAGTGATGTCCACCACCAATAAGGCAAATAGATCTGCTTACCAGAACCCAATGGTCCCTTATTATGAGGGACACAGGGAGACGTATTAGTATGAGAGCTGCTGGGCTGTTTCACTCCAAACAACCATGCTATTAGTCAACTGTACACTCCGTGGTGATGGATACCAAGTAGCATATAAAAAACAAAAGTGCCTCAAATAGTGTAAAACTTCTTAGCTTTAATGGATGAAAAAATATAAACATTGCACTTACAATCTTGCGGTGACAGAAATGCCTTAAGTCTGCTGCGCCGGCCGGATGCTAGCAGACAGACCCTTCTGTCTGGGAAACACAAGCAGTCCAGAAAGGTGACGTCAGTACGGCGCTCGTTCCGCCCTACTAGTTTCGTGAAAAATCACTTCTTCCAGGGGCATGGGCGGTGCACCGCGTCACCTCCCTAAATACACAATAACATTGAATCAATCCTCGTTCCCACTCCTTGTGCGCACCATTGGACTTAATTAACCAAGCCTCGCTATGGGCCGCCATCCTCACCATGGGTTAGACCGAGGTTGACATGTGGGAACATATGGTGCGGTGAACCAGAACCAAAACAATGAGCAAGGAAACCAGGCCCCACGACACCAAAACGCTCACCAACATCCCGGGAAACAGAGACACGCGACACAGTCAATAAAGTGACGATGTGCCCACATTAAAACCTTGCGTACTCAAATAAATACACTTTAAACTTTGGCTCTGTTCAGTAATATGTCCTCCCAAAGAAGAAATTCTGGGACTAAAAAGGACAAAAAATCACCGCCACCTGAGACAAAAGGCTCTAGCCGTACCTGCTCGGTACCTTCCTCTCCTGTAGGATCTGAAGTACCTATACAGGATGAGCCATTGCCTATATCGGGGGTAGCGGCCTCTCCTGAGGTGCCTGGGCCTGCATATGTTACTGAGGACACTGTGGCGACAGCCCTGAACAACTTGGAAGGGAGAATCGCTATTCGCAGAGTCCTCACAAAAGGACAAAATGTGAAGCAGAGCTCCTTCTGTTGTTTTGGATCTCCTTTCAGATGATTAGGAGGATGTTACACCTTCAGGGGATAAGGATGAGGAGTCAGAGGGATCAGGGATATCGGAGGAACCTTTTTCTGCTTCCCAGGTTCTAAGATCACAAGTGCAATGTTATGCTGAAGCAGTACGCTCTACATTTAAGTTACCCCCTTTGGAGTAAACTGAATACACTGTCTCCTCCCTGGGTTCATTAAAATCCTGCGAGCTGCATGCTCTTTTCAGGTTCATCCTTTACTAGTTTACGCATCCAGATTGGTTACATCCAGATATGCGTTTTTAACCTCCTAGGAAATTTGATGTTCTTTATCCTATGGAGGAGAAATTTACTAAGAAGTGGAGTCTGCCCTCTGTAGATGCAGCTATTTCTTGTGTAAATAAGAACCTAACTTGTCCTGTGGACAATGCTTAGGTGTTTAAAGATCTTTCTGAAAAGAAGTTGGAATCTTTACTGAAATCTTCCTTTCTCCTGGCCGGGAAAGTGGCCCAACCTGCCGTGGTGGCAGTTGGTATGTGTCAGGTTCTAAAGGAACAAGTAAGACAGGGGCTGAAGGATCTGCCTCCAGAGCAGATCAAACTTTGGGAGAATCTGCCTAAGGCCTTATGTTTTACAGTGGATGCCATTAGAAATTCTGTTCAGCAAGCATCTCGCCTCACACTTCAGCTGGTGCATATGTGCAGAATTATTTGGCTAAAACATTGGTCAGAAAAGCTTTTGGCCAGTTTCCCCTTCCATGGTGAACACCTCTTTGGAGATGATTTGGAAAAAGATATTGAGCGGTAAAACTACCCTTTTACCAGAGAAGAAGAAAAACAAACGTCCTTCTTTTAAACGTTCTCTCTCTCCGGCTCCCGGAAGATCTGCCTCCAGCCAGTGGCGATGGCATTTTCAGCCAGCCACAAAGGCTAAGGAAAACCAGGCCCAGAAGAGCAAGAAGCAGTGGGATTTAAAAGCTAACAAGCAAAACCCCAAAGCCTCTTTATGAAGAGACACCCCTGTTCGGGTGGTGGGTTTCCTTTGGGTACTCCAGTTTCCTCCCACAATCTAAAAAAAAAAGTTGTACCGAGGTGTGGGGCGGCTTCGTCAGTTTTCAGCAGCCTGGCAGACAGAGATCCAGGACAAGTTGGTAGGTTCTGCAGTATCCCTAGGATACAAACAAGAATTTTGAGAGATCCCATCTTATCGGTTCAGAAGTTCAAGGCTCTCCAAAGATCCGTTAAAAAGAAAGTCCTTCGTCAACGGAATGGATCACTTGATGTCACGGGGGTAATCATTGAAGTACCCCTTGAGGAGCAAGGTTTAGGTTTACTTAAACCTCTTTGTGGTTCCAAGACCAAATGGAGATGTCAGACCCATCCTGGATTTAAGATCTTTAAATCGATTTCTGAACATTCGCCATTTACGAATGGAGAAGATTCGTTCCGTGGTAGCCACCCTACTAGGCGGAAAATTCTTGGTGTATATAGACATCAAAGATGTATATTAACATGTGTCTATCCATCCCGCTCACCAAAAGTTCCTAAGGTTTGCGGTAGAACATCGCCACTTCCAGTTTGTGGCTCTGCCCTTTGGTTTGGCAACCGCGCCTCGGGTATTTACAAGGGTTCTGGCCCCTCTGTTGGCAAAGCTGAGAGCACGGGGCATAGCAGTGATGGCCTACCTAGACGATCTACTTGTGAAAGATCAGTCAGTGGCAGGATTAGATCACGCAGTGCTCAATACAGTAAAGTACCTGGAGCATTTAGGATCGATCATAAACCTACAGAAATCCTCTCTACAAGCCCTAAGAAGGGTAGAGTATTTGGGGCATAATCATAGACACAGCCCAAAGCAGGGTATTCCTGCCAGAGCCAAGGTTCGAGTCTTTAAGAGAACTGATCCACAAGGTCAGGGCGAAGAAGGGACCATCGATTCGCCTCTGCATGAGGCTATTAGGGAAGATAGTGGCCTACTTCGAGGCTGTTCCTTACGCCCAGTTTCATTCGAGACTACTGCAAGGCAGTATTCTAGCTGCCTGGAACAGGAAAAGCCAAGCTCTGGATTTACCCATGCGCCTGTCCCAACAGGTGTGCCAAAGCTTGAGTTGGTGGTTAAAGACCAAGAACTTGCGGAAAGGAAGGTCCTTTCTCCCAGTCACCTGGAAGGTGGTGTCTACGGATGTCAGCCTGTTGGGCTGGGGAGCAGTGTTAGAAGTAGCTTCAGCCCAGGGTACCTGGGCCAAGACCAAAGAGAGCCTGACCATCAACATATTGGAGATTCGGGCAGTATACTTAGCCCTCAGAACCTGGACACACAGGTTACAGGACCACCCTATTCGGATTCAATCCGACAATGCTACTGCAGTACCTTATATCAATCACCAAGGAGGCACCCGGAGTCGGGATGCTCAGAGAAGGGTAAATCGGATTTTGACATGGGCAGAGAAACATGTTCCTTGTTTTTCTGCAATCTTCATTCTAGGGGTAGAAAACTGGCAAGTGGACTATCTAAGTCGCCAGCAGCTGGTATCTCCACTGCGATGTCTTTCAGGCAATATGCCAGAGATCGGAGACCCCGGATGTAGACCTGCTAGCTTCCAGGCTCAACAGGAAGTTGAACAACTTTGTGTCCAGGACGAGAGATCCGCTGACCTACAGAATGGATGCTCTGATAATTCCTTGGAATCAGTTTTCACTGATCTATGTATTCCCCCCGATCCCTCTCTTACAGAGATTACTGTGCAGGTTCAAGAAGGAGGGAATACCAGTACTCCTAGTGGCCCCAAATTGGCTTAGGAGGTCTTGGTATGCCGAGATCATAAAGATGGCGGTAAGAAGACCTTGGGTGCTTTCACTATGTCATGACCTGCTGTCACAGAGTCCAGTGTTCCATCCTTTCTTACAGAAGCTAAATTTGACGGTGTGGCTACTGAGACCTACATTTTGAAGAAACAAGGGCTCTCGGGTCCAATTCTTTTTACACTCATTAATGCTAGAAAGTCAGCCTCCAGGCTAATCTACTACAGAGTCTGGAAGGCGTATGTTTCCTGGTGTGAATCCAGAGGGTGGAATCCTCAAAAGTATGCTATAAGTAGGATTCTCGCCTTTTGCCAATTGGGAGTGCATATGAAATTAGCCCTGAGTACCATCAAGGGTCAAATATCGGCTCTATCAGTCTTTTTTCAGAGACCACTGGCATCTCATTTCCTAATCTGGGCATTCATTCAGGGAGTACTGTGGATAAATCTGCCAGTCAAGTCTCCCTTATGTCCCTGGGATTTGAACTTAATATTGTCAGTCTTGCAAAAGCTTTTGAACCTATCCGCCATATTCCTTTAATTCTTTTGAGCAGGAAATTGGCCTTTTTGATTGCTATCTCTTCTGCTAGAAGAGTGTCGGAATTGGCAGCTCTTTCTTATAAAAAGCCTTATTTAGTTTGTCACAAGGACAAAATTGTACTTTGCCCCATCCTACCTTTCTTCCAAAGGTGGTGTTGGCATTTCATTTAAATCAAGACATTGTTTTGCCTTCCTTTTTTTCTGAGCCACGGACAGCGGGGGAAAAGTTATTGCACTCTCTAGATGTAGTGAGAGCAGTAAAAGTTTATCTGCTGGCAACTGCTCAGATACATAAAACAGATGTTTTGTCTATTTTGCCAGATGGTCCCAGGAAGGGCCAAGCGGCATCAAAATCCACCATTTCTAGGTGGATTCAACAAGTAATTATTTAAGCTTATGGTTTAAGGAACAAGATTCCTCCTTTTTTCTGTTAAGGCGCACTCTACCAGGGCAATAAGTGCTTCATGTGCAGTGCATCACCAGGCTTCCATGGCTCAGATCTGTAAAGCTGCAACTTGGTCTTCAGTCCATACGTTTACCAAATTCTATCAAATAGATGTAAAAGGAAATGAAGATTCCGCTTTTTGGGCGTAGTGTGCTGCAGGCAGCAGTATAGGGCTTCTTGTCCGTTAGCGGCCTGCTTGTTGATCTGTGTCTCACACCCTTCATTGTGCATTGCTCTGGGACGTCCTACTATGTAATGAATAGAGGCTCTGTGTCCCGTGGTGTACGATAAAGAAAATAGGATTTTACGGGTAAGCTGTTATTAAAAATCCTAACAAAAATAGGGTACCCGACTTCTAATGTCCAAACTGTTGCTGCTAGCCCAATACTATTAGAAACAAAGGGGAAGGGAGACTCCCAGGGGCTTATGCGCAGCTGAAAAAATTGTAGACTCTTGAATAAAGTTTTTATAAATGTATTTATTAATAAGTATCAAAAATTGTACATAAAAGGGTGAGGAAAAATTGATCCAATACATACAGTACAGGGGTAACGTTAAGAGCTCTGGTATGCAATTGATATATGATCACATATACATATCTATATCTCACAATGACCATATGCAGTTAATCATTTGGCTGCAACATATGGATCCCCAACACGTTTCGATCATTTAAATCATACCAATCTTCTTCAGGGGGTTATATATAGATATCCCATATGGAACACCATATAATCTAAACCAGAGTGGATCATAAAAACATGGTGGCCAAATTCTCCATAGTGGCCATGCAGATGAGCATCTGATGATGGAGGTCCGGGTTTGCCTTCTTTGATTATCTGGCATAATTTGAATGTTCTATCTAGATCTGTCTCTTGCTCTTTATTTGCAGCATTGTGGGGAGTACCATCAGTGATTTACAAGCTTGAAGGTCCACAAAAACTTGTCCTTCAATTAAGGATGACTGATGGATTAGTATATGTCTGTGTCAGTACTATCTTCACTCCAATCTGCTTATCCTGTAAAATCCTTTTCTTGGAGTATACTACGGGACACCGAGGTCCCCCCTTCTTATGGGAACCTTGCTGCTTTGCTACAAAAACTGAGGTACTTCCCTTATGGGAGGGGTTATATGGAGGGGAACTTATCTTCATTGGTTGTGCCAGTGTCCAATCACCTCTGGTGACCATGCACTATGTAATGAGTAGAGGCTCTGTGTTCCATGGTGTACTCCAAGAAAAGGATTTTACAGGTAAGCTGTTATTAAAAATCCTATTATTTGGGCTCTTTCACAAGGTTGGCCAAGGAGTAGAAAAAAACACATGGCTGACCACCTAAATTCTAACATAGCAGCTTGAAAAGGCTGTACACATGCTATGGCCGTGATGTTTTGCTTCTCTGCTGCAGCATTTTTAACACGGGCTGCAGAGTTGCGCCACCTGTCAAACTTGCCCATTGAAAGCAATGGTGCCGCACTGCAACTGTGACTTTTTTTTAGGTGGACCCGATGAGACCCTCCATTATTCTCTATGGATGTGTCCATTTATGCCTGCCGGCATTCGATCCTCTAAAAACAGACAGATGGAGATCCGTTCCCCATCTGTCGATTGAATCAGGTAGCAGTCAAAGAAAAAACAGGCGGCTGCAATGGTTTTGAACAGACCAGCCCCAATCCTCAGGAAAAATGTACATTTTAAATAAAGAACTTTGACGCAAAATAAGCGTCAGTGACCATCAATGCAGCCTAGCCTAATCAGTGCCCATCTGCAGCCTCACCATTGCCATCAATGCGGCCTCACCAATGCCATGAACGCAGCCTTAACATTGCCATGAATGCAGCCTGATCGATGCCCTGATCGATCTGCAGCTTCGGAGGGGACGGAGGGGGGCGGAACGAGCGCTGACAGATTACATACAGGTGAAACTCCTGTTTACTCCGCGACCTCTTTAACCGCTTCCGACCAGTTATACTGTGGCAGGCTGGCCCCCGTGCGTGAGCTGTTGTAACTGCACGTTGGCTCTTTAAGACGCCTCCGGCGGCGTGCGCAGGTGCCCGAAGCGTGTCCCCGGAGCTAATGCGAATCCACCTGCGATTGCTCGTCGGAGAACGAGAACGGGGATGTGTGTGTGTAAACAATGTATGAACACTGATCTATCTCTTCCCCTTGTCAGTCCCATCCCCTCTTCAGTTAGAACACACATTAGGGAACACATGTTCGCCCCCTAGGGTTAATCCCTTCCCTGTCAGTGTCATTTATACAGTAATCAGTGCATTTTTATAGAACTGATCGCTGTAAATGACAATGGTCCCAAAAATGTGTCAAAAGTGTCCGATGTGTCTGCCATAATGTCGCAGTCCCGATAACAAAAACGCAGATCGCCGCCATTACTAGTAAAAAAAATAATAATAAAAATGCTATAAATCTATCCCCTATTTTGTAGACGCTATAACTTTTGTACAAACCAATCAATATACGATTATTGCGATTTTTTTTTTTTTTTTTTTTTTTTACCAAAAATGCTTTTTAAAAAAAAAATGAGGATTTTTATTATAGCAAAAAGTGCAAAATATTGTGTTTTTTTTTTTTTTTCAAAATTGTCACACTTTTTTTGTTTAAAGTGCAAAAAATAAAAATCGCAGAGATGTTCAAATACCACCAAAAGAAAGTGCTAATTGTGAGAAAAAAGAACATCAATTTTGTTTGGGTACAACACCGCACGACCGCGCAGTTTTCAGTTAAAGCGGCGCAGTGCCGAATCGCAAAAAAATGGCTCAGTCATTGGGCAGCCAATTCTTCCGGGGCTCAAGTGGTTAATACAAAGTCACGCCTCCTGTGATAGACACAACAGTCATCCAATGGCAGCCCAGGAGACAGGACTTCCTATTACAAAGGCCGCTGAGTAAACATGCGATTTACCTGTATGTAATCTGATGGCACTCGTCCCTCCCCCTCCCCTCTAAGGCAGCGCCAATAAATACGGTATAAATATTAGAAGTACGCATCTTCACTGGCCTCATGATTTGATTCGATTACGATTATCCTGTCCACAATTCGAATCGATTTGATTCCGCGATGCATCACGATAACTGCGCGCGGTTTTCATCTGTTCTTAAAAAAAAAAAACTCTCTGCATGTAGCAAAGTATAAACACAGCAGACAACTTAAAGAGGAGCTCCAAAATGACCCCAAAATACTACAAGAGAGGGTCACAGACTGCAGACATGATAGTATGGAGGATCAGGGACTGCAGACAATGATACTAGAGAGGATCAGAGACTGCAGACATGATACTAGAGAGGATCAGAGACTGCAGACATGATACTAGAGAGGATCAGAGACTGCAGACATGATACTAGAGAGGATCAGAGACTGCGGACATGACACTAGAGAGGATCAGAGACTGCGGACATTGTCCCCATGACGTCCACCCAAACGACAATGTATGCCATTTCATAAATTATGGGTTATGTATGTCTTATTATCTTAGTGATTGATTCACATTACGACTTCATTGATACCTTTTTATTTTTTTGTATGATTTATGGTTTTGCTCATTACTGCCCCACACATGCAATGCATGGCTGCATGTGTGTGGCAGTGATGAGCAAAACAAAAAATCATACAAAAAAAAGAGTATCAATTTCAAATCAATGAAGTTGTGATGTGAATCAATCACTAAGACAATAAGGCATATATAAACCATCATTTATGTTGAAATGAGTCATGCTCATTGGTCACATTAATGTTTTCATAATTTGGCAAATTTGCAATCCACATAATGGTGCATCAGATATATGATATACAATATGTTATATTATTACTAGTAGTACTAGTCAGTGGTGGCTGGAGCTCAATTTTTTTTGTGGGGGGGGGCGCAAACAAACTGAAAAAAAAAACATCAATTGCAGCCACTGTGCCCATCAATTGCCGTCACTGTGCCATCAATTTTTGCCAGTGTGCCCAAATTGCTGCCAGTGTGCCCATCAATTGTCGCTACTGTGCCCATCAATTGCTGCCAGTGTGCATCCCCCAAGTAAATACTTGATGATGATGACTCTGCTGGTCTCTGACTCCTGTCAGTGTTCTGCTGCCTGCAGTCCTTGGCCGTCTGGTGTCTCGGGTCTCCCACAGCAGCCTGTGCAGTGTGCACAGTGTGAGGTGAGCCAAGGAGGAAGGCTCTGGGGAGTCGGACCGGGTCGTGACTTGTCAGAGTTGGGGGACACTCGCTCCACGTGTCTCTCGCATGGTGACGCCGGGCGGCTGGGAATGCCGCCAGCGGGGGGCGGGACAAGGAGGCGTGGCTAACGCCCACAACTCCTTCAGCTGCATCAGCGGGGGCCGGGAAAAGAGGCGTGGCTAACTCCCACGGCTTCTTCGGCTGCTTTCAGACTCAAGGCAGGGCATATAGCGGCGCACGGGTGACGTCATCATAAAATTGATTAATGCAAGTCGATGCTACGGTTAATTTCAACACCCCTAATATATATCTAAATCACCAGGGGGGCCGTATTAAACCAGAATGCGGGCCACAATTGGCCGGCGGGCCTGACTTTGGACATTCCTGCACTAGAGGGATCAACAGAACGTTGAAGGAGATCTTAGTCTCACTATATAGAAATTTAGTAATACCTTATTTAGAATACTGTGTCCAGTTCTGAAGACCTCTAGTACAAAAGCAAGACGATGGATACAAAAATTTGATAGAACAAGCCTAGAGACGAGCAACAAACATTTGAGGAATTTAAATATAAATGAGAGACTGAGGCCTGGGTAAAGAAAGGGGGACATGAATTAAATCTTTAAATACATTAAATTTGTGAATAACGATTATTGAGCCAGTATTTTTAATGTATAGCTGAGCTCAAGTACACAGTAACATGGTGTCAAAACTATTAGGCGGAAAGTTTAAGGTTCTAGTTAGAAAGTGTTACTTTACCAAAAGAGTAAAGAGTTTGACAGTTTAAATGAGACCTAGTGCATTTATACATGCATTGGATGAACACAGATCTATACAGTCGACAAGAATGTTAAAAAAAAGCACAGACTGCTTTCTGCTGTTAGTCTTTCATGTTTCTGTGTTTCATTAAAATAATTTCTTTCAGTCACAAGAGCAGCAAAGAAGACGGTGAAAAAGAAGAGGAAAAGACACAAGTTAGAAAGTGACGACAATGATAAAAGTAAACAGCAAAAGAGGCCTAATTATTTTGTGTCCCTGCCTATTACAAATTCTAAGGTAATAATGTAAGTTTTTCTTATTTTTATACGGGATTGTTAACAGTTTGAGCAGTGCTTTACAAAATAATAGTCAATACAGTCACAATACAGCTCAATACAGGGGGGTTAGGAGTGCCCTGCTTGTGCGAAATTTCAGTCTAAATTGTGAAGGGAAGTGACTAAAAACCACACCGCAGGATCAGTACTAGTGTTGTGATTACAGAAACACTGCATCCCCAGTACCTCTGTGGTCAATTTATCAGCAAATATTAAAGGCCTTCTATATTAAACCCAATATCAGAGCTGAGATTTCTCTGGGTAATTTTGTAGGCAAACTGTATGCCTAACACATCTAGATTTTTGTTGTCATGAATTATTTTTCATATATCAAGGGACACAGAGTCAGGCTAATATTCATTACCTGTTTGGTTATACTTCATCATCAGCAGAATGGACACTGGTGGACCAAAGGTCTTTAGACAGGAAGTTAACTTCTATATAACCCCTCCCATACAGGAAGTTACTTCAGTTTTTTACCTGTGTCTGTAAGGTGGATGGTTCGTTTTGAGCTCCAGGTCTCTAGTCCCACAAATGGTTAAAAAAAACAAACAAACAAGGGATTGACTGATCGGATCCATTTGACGCAGACTTTTATGCTTAGATAAATGGTACCCGAGCCTCGCAAAGAAGACTCAAGATCCTGCAAGGTTTTTCCTGTAATCCGGCTTTGGTCGCTGGACCCTGCGGAGTGGAAATCTTGGACACTACAGCGCTAGGACATTTCCTGCAGGGTGCTGTACAGGTCCAAGGGGGTGGACCCTAAACATGAAAAGGGAACCCATTCCTTGAAGGTCCAAGTGACAGGAATCCACCGTGAAGGGTGAAGATTGGGCCCTTCGTTTCTAAGTGGCCCTGCGCCTGGATGTGTAAGTGAAACCCCTTTATTATTATTATTGTGGGGTGTCCCAGTGATTGTAACAATCAGTCAAGCTAGCTAAAGGCTGAACATCTGTGTGCAGTGACCATACGGGGGAGTTTTGTGCTAGCTGTGGGTGTTTGCAAAGTGTACCTTTTTTTTCACTTGTGCCTGGCCGTTTTTTACCTGTATGATGGCGCACGATTGTTCGCTGGACTTAGCAGTTTGTTTGGCTGGCCTGATGCATGTGACTTCGCCGCACATGCGCAGTAGCCTTATCTGGCCGTACGAAGATTTGCATTGTACACGAATACAGTCACAACCGTCCGCCGGGACCCACGCACGTGTGTGCGCACGAACGTTCCCGGCGCACACCCAACTTATTTAAGCTGTGTAGGCCAAGCATGCAGTGCTTCCAAAAGGCAGCTGTGGGACACAGAGCAGGCTCTGAACAGACACTTGCACCAGTTTATTTCTCCTTACCCAGGTCACGTGAGTCACCAAGTGTTGCTTGGCAGGCTATGGTGCTTAGCCGGATTGTTGCATAGGGTCTTGGTGAGCCCTATTAAAGGGTCTCTCTTCTGAGGTGTTAAATCTACACCCAGGTACTCTCTTTTTGTGGCTATTAAATGTCTTCAAAAAAGAGGAGCGGGACTAACACTACAGGGAAGGGCACATCTATGTCATCAGTAGTTCCTGATGAACCTAGTCGTATCCCTGGTGTTGTATCCCCTGAAGGACCAGAGGCTTCGGGGCAATCTGAACCAGTGCGCCTATCTGGTATTGTGCCCACAGTCAACGCTGCTGTTTTACCCTTTATTATTAAGGATGAACTGTCCTCAGCTCTAGCCGGGTTAGAGCACAGGATTGCTGGCATGATTGCCTCCATCACGCAGGGTGGCAAGAAGCATGACAGATCCCCCTCCCCGGTGTCTAATAGTTTAGAGCAGAAATGGGTTGAGAATGGGGAAGAGCTAAAAAGCTCAGGATTCAGTGGAGTGCCTGGCAGATGAGTCTACTTCCGAGCAAACTGGACAAAAGGAGATCAGTTTGATGTCTGCCTCTCAGTCCTCTTGAGATCCCTGAGGCCTCTTCAAGCCACACAGGCTTTCCGCCTTCACACCCTGCTGGACCAGGTGGTATATGCTGATTGGGAATATCCTGACAGGATTTAATTCCTTTTAAGAGGTTTTTCCTTTTATATCCCATAGAATCAAAAGTGTGTTAAGAAATGGAGCAAGCCAGCCGTAGATGCAGCTGTTTCTTTCTTAAACAAGAACTTAACTTGTCCGGTAGATAACGCACAGGGCTGGAAAGACCCCATTGACAAGAAATTGGAGTCATTATTAGGGCTTTTTTTTTCTTTGGCCAGTTCAGCTATTCAGCCAGCTGTTGCAGCAATTGGTATTTGCCTGTCCATAAAGGATCAGGTCAAACGGCCTGATAGGCCTAACCAGGAGGATGATCTGCCTGAAAGTAAGACAGATATTCCTTAAGCGCTGTGTTTTGCTTTTGACACCTTAAAAAGGATTCAGTACAGCAGGGTTCTCGTTTTTCTCTTGTCTGTACATGTGCACCGACTTTTATGACTTAAGAACTGGTTAGCCGAGCTTCCTTGTGAAAAGTTATTGTCAGGTTTCCCTTTTCATGGGGAACACTTATTGGTGATCATTTGGACAAATATATCCAAAAGATTTTCAGAGGGAAGAGATCTCTACTTCCTATGAAGAAAAGCACCAGACGTCCTCCATTAAAAACATCAGGGACTGCTTCCTCAAATGTCTCAGCGTCAAGGCGGTTCTGCCGCTAACAGGTCGCTAGGGCTAGGGGCAAGCCTGAAAAAGCACTGGGTCAAAAAATTCTTCCAAACACAGCACCAAGCCCTCCTTTTGAGGGAACGCCCCCACTCCATCGGTTGGAGGGAAGGCTGCTGCACTTTGTGGACATTTGGAAAACAATAATTCAGGATGCGTGGGTCACCTCAATTATATTTCGAGGTTACAAGCAGAGTTGCAGGGGGTTCCCCCCTCGGAGGTTTTTAGGATCCAGCGTTCCCTCGGCTCCTCCAAAAAGAAAAATATTGCTTCAGGCACTACATCATCTTGTGCCAAACAGTGATTGTGTAGAGGTTCCTGTATCCGAAAGGGGTACAGGGTTTTACTTAAACCTGTTTACGGTTCAGAAACCATACGGGGTCACAAGGCCCATTTTGGCACTAAAGATCCTTGAACAAGTATCTATTGATCCAGTCCTTTCGGACAGAGTCTGTCCGCTCAGTAGTAACCTCACTCCAGAGGGGAGACTTTCTAGCCTCCATCGATATAAAGGACACGTATTTACACGTACCTATCTTTCAGACTTATCGGAGGTTCCTACGTTTTGCAGTAGAGGAACGTCATTTTCAGTTTGTGACTCTACCCTTTGGGCTGGCTACAGCTCCCCCGGGTGTTCACAAAGGTTTAAGGGCTCAAAGGATTCATGTGCTTGGGTATCTGGACTCAGTACAGGCTCTAGAACAGAGCATAATATACACAGTTCAGTATTTGAAAAGCTAGGCTGGATCATAAATACCGAAAGGTCAGCTTTGAAACCAGCTCAAAGTCTAAAGTATTTAGGTATGTTCCTAGATACAGTCCAAGCAAGAGTATTTTTGCCACCTGTAAGGCTCTGTGACCTGAAGGATCAGGTGCGTCAGATAAGGGGAACCAGACAACCCTCCATTCGGCTCTGTATGAGTCTTCTAGGGAGGATGGTGTCCTCTTTCGAGGCAGTGCCCTATGCCCAGTTCCATTCCAGGCCTTTACAACAAGACATCTTGTTGGCTTGGAACAGAAGAGCCCTGGCTTATCCAATGTGCTTATCTCCTCAGGCACGCTTAAGCCTAAACTGGTGGTTGCCGGATCAGAACCTGCGAAAAGGAAGACCTCCTGTACTCATTACAGATGGCACTCTCTCAGGCTGGGAGGTGACCCTAGAAGGGCTCACAGCTCAGGAAAAATGGTCAAGGACAGAACAGATCCTGCCCATCAACGTCCTGGAATTACGGGCAGTACGTCTGACCCTATGGTCCTGGGCAGTGGCCTATTTAAACCACCAAAGCAGTACCATGAGTCATTCAGCTCTGAACGAGGTGAACTACATACTAGCCTGGGCAGAGGGACGTGTGCAGAATCTATCGGCAATCCATATGCCGGGAGTAGAGAACTGGAAGGCAGATTATCTCAGCCTCCAACAGATTTGCCCAGGGGAATGGTCCCTACACCCTGAGGTGTTTTAGGAAATTTGCCAACATTGGGGATTGCCAGAGGTCGACCTACTGGCATCCAGGTTCAACAACAATTTACAGCATTTTGTGTCCCCAACAAGAGGTCCTCTGGCAATTGAAACCGATGCTCTGATAGTTCCATGGAGCCAGTACTCCCAGGTTTATGCTTTCCCTCCGATCCCTCTCCTTCCACATTTGTTACGCAGGATTCGGAGAGAGGGGGTTCTGGTGGCACCAGCCTGGCCCAGAAGGCCCTGGTTCCCGGAGATTGTGAGACTGACAAGATCTCAAGGTCTTATATTCCACCCCAACTTACAGTCTCTAAATTTGACGGCATGGCTATTGAAGCCAGGGTGTTAAAGGACCATGGCATCTCGGGACCAGTGGTGTCTACCCTAGTGAATGCTAGATCTTCCTAGTGACAGCTTTTCTATCATAAGATCTGGAAGACTTATTTTGCTTACCACAAATAGAGCTTTCTTTTGGTGGTATTTGATCACCTCTGCGATCTTTATTTTTTGCTCTATAAACAAAAACAGAGCGACAATTTTGAAAAAAATCAATATTTTTTACTTTTTGCTATAATAAATATCCCCAAAAAATTATATAAAAAAAAAAAAAATTCCACAGTTTAGGCCGATACGTATTCTTCTACGTATTTTTGGTAAAAAAAATTGCAATAAGCGTATATTGATTGGTTTGCGCAAAAGTTATAGCATCTACAAAAAAGTAGTTTTATGGCATTTTTATTATTATATTTTTTTTTTACTAGTAATGGCAGCGATCTGTGATTTTCTTTATTGTGACTGCTACTTTATGGCGGACACATCGGACACTTTTTAAAACATTTTTGGGACCATTGCCATTTTTACAGCAATCAGTGCTGTAAAAATGCACTAATTATACTGTGAAATGACACTAGCAGTGAAGGGGTTAACCACTAGGCGAAGGGGTTAAGTGTGTCCTAGGGAGTGATTCTAACTGTTAGGAGGCATGGCTACAAGTTACACGTCACTGATTGCTGCTCCCAATGAGAGGGCCGATGACAGTGTCACTAGGCAGAACGGGGAGATGCTTGTTTACACTTGCCTCTATCCATTCTGCAGCTCTGTGACCTGATCGCAGGACACCGGCGGTCATCGAGTCTGCGGGTCCCGTGGGCATGGTCACGGAGCTCGCGGCAGGGGCGCGCGCCGCACGGCTGGAATTTTAATCACTTCTTGTCTGCCTTACGACTATATACGGCAGCACTTTAACCACTTGAGCCCCGGGCCATCGTCAAATGACGGCCTCACGGTGGCTCTGAATATCCAACAGGACGTCAATTGACGTCCTGGATTCCTCCGGCCACTGGGGGGCGCGAGAGCGTGCCGGCGGCGGCGCGCGCCCGGCCGGCGCGTCCCCGAGATGCCGATGCGCGTGCCTGGCGGTCGCGATGTCCGCCAGGTACCCGCGATCGGCGGTGACAGCAGGGACGTGGAGCTCTGTGTGTAAACACAGAGCTCCACGTCCTGTCAGGGGAGAGAGGAGACCGATCTGTGTCCCTTGTACATAGGGACATAGATCGGTCACCTCCCCCAGTCACCCCCCCTCCACACACAGTGAGAACACAATACAGGCACACATTTAACCCCTTCCTCAACCCCCTTGTGTTAACCCCTTGAATGCCAGTCACATTTATACAGTAATTAGTGCATATTTATCGCACTGATCGCTGTATAAATGTGAATGGCGCCAAAAATGTGTCAAAAGTGTCCGATGTGTCCGCCATAATGTCGCAGTCCCAATAAAAATAAATCGCAGATCGCCGCCATTACTAGTAAAAAAATAAATAAAAATAAATAATAATAATAATAATAATTCTGTCCCATATTTTGTAAGCGCTTATTGCAATTTTTTTTTTTTTTTTTACCAAAAATATGTAGAAGAATATGTATCGACCTAAACTGAGAAAAAAAATTTGGCTATTTATTATAGCAACAAGTACAAAATATTGTTTTTTTTTTCAAAATTGTTGCTTTTTTTTGTTTATAGCGCAAAAAATAAAAACCGCAGAGGTGATCAAATACCACCAAAAGAAAGCTCTATTTGTGGGAAAAATAGGATTTTTATAACAGCTTACCTGTAAAATCCTTTTCTTGGAGTACATCACGGGACACAGAGCTGCATATTCATTACTATGTGGGTTATAGAGTCTACCTTCAGGTGATGGACACTGGTGTAATCAATTAAACAGGAAGTTCCCTCCCTATATAACCCCTCCCCTACTGGGAGTTCCTCAGTTTTTGTAGCAAAGCAATAAGTGTCCCAATATCCCCAGACAAGAGGGGTGGGAGCTCTGTGTCCCGTGATGTACTCCAAGAAAAGGATTTTACAGGTAAGCTGTTATAAAAATCCTATTTTCTTTATCGTACATCACGGGACACAGAGCTGCATATTCATTACTATGTGGGATGTCCCAAAGCAATGCTTACTGAGGGGAGGGAGACACCAACAACGCAGACCGCCATCAGACGTGAGGACCTATAATGCTGCCTGCAGCATACTGCGCCAAAAAGCTGCATCCTCTTGCCGTCTTATGTTCACCTGATAGGAGTTAGTGAACGTAAGCACAGATGACCAAGTTGCGGCCTTGAAAATCTGCGTCATAAAGGCTTGGAAATGCATTGCGCATAAAGCGCTTACCATCCTGGTAGGGAGCACCCCCACAAAAAAACAGGGGGAATCCTACTCTAACCACAAGCCTGAATAATAACCTGATGAATCAACCTTAAAAACAGTTGATTTTAGACGCTGCCTGCCCTTTCCTGGGGCCTCCTGGTAGCGCAACAACATCAGTTTTCCGTATCCGAGCAGCCACTTCAGATAGGCCTAGACCCTTCTTACTCCAACGAGAGAGAGAGTGTAACCATTTTAAGAGCTGACCTGAACACTGCCTGCCCATCTAGGGTCTTCTGGCAGCCCAATAAAAACGTCAGCTTTCTATATCTGAAACCTTCAGATAGGTATTTAACTGCTCTCATCTCAATTGAGAGAAAAGCAATAACCTTTCCTTCCGTGAAACAAGGTTTTGAAAAAAGGGAAGGTAAGAATATCTAGATTCAAATGAATACTAGATCCTTCTAGTAAATAAGGTTGGGTGAGGATGAAAATCACTCTACTTGTAAGAATAATTGAGTATGGCTCTATACCAAGAAAGTTGCCAATACTGAAACTCTTGGAGGCTACCACAACCAAGAACACCAATTCCCTTGTTAAAGGATGAAGGGAAATATGGTGCATCGGCCCAAGGAGCTGACCCTGTAAGACGACAAAACTAGAGCCAATCCTCCGAGCACAAGGGCGACCTAACTGGTGGACTTATACAAGGGGTGACGTGCATAACAGCCCGGACCAAAGAGTGTGAAGTAATCGACCTTTGGAAGCAAGGCCGAGATCGGATCCTTGATATAACTTAAGGCTAGCTCCGTCTCCTTTCCAAATGTAGGAAGGCAGGAATTTTACCTTTGACAAACTTCCACGGATGCCACCATCTGGTTTCACACCAGGAACATGGGCCTTCCAGACCGTAGGCTATCTGGTCCTGGAGGCCAGCTCTCTTGTATGAATCAAGGGAATTGCCGCTGATTCTGAAAGCCCCGATCCTCGAGAATGTGGTCTATAATAGCCAGACCATTAATTCACCTGTTGCAAGGCAGAATGTAATACCCCCTGCAAAGTAGGCCTGGACAAGATGTAAGGGACCGTGGGTCCTCTACTACCACCCTTACTGTTCCTGCACCGAGAGGTCGTCAGGGTTATGCCGGAGTAATCAGGCCAGCTTCCGTTCTCTTCTAATGTAGCATAGAAGCCACAAAAGTCGCGGCACTGGGGGGAGAGACACAACCAGTGACAACTGGTCCCCCCGGATTACAAACACATCTGCCCCGCATGCGGGTGGATCCTTTATCCTTGACCCCAAGCTGTTCAATTCCTTGATGACCCTGGACGCCAATACATCTTATGTACAGGGTACTATTTCTGTGACATTTGGTCAGGAAAACAGTCGGGGTGTAGAGGTCATTCTCCCGGAGACACTTGTTGACGGCTCCAGCGAATCGCCTGCCAACTCTGCATTTCATGAAATGACGAATGTCAATAGGCAAGGCACAAGCTCCTCCTTGGTAAATTAAGTAAATCACTAGTATGGCATAGTCTGATTGTACTCTGACAGAACCAACCTGCCACCTGAACGTTCAGGCCCCTAAGCCAGATGCTCCATCGGTAGCTCTAGCTGACAGATAAGGCTCCCTTGGAGCTTGACTACTTCCCCTGGGCCATGGTCTCTTCCTGACCTGGCAAACCCTTTTAGTTAAGAATCACCAAGAGGAATTCCAGCATATCTCTGAGACCGGGTTCTTTGGATAATGCTAGGTCAAGATCCACTCTTTCTAGGCCGACAAAATACTGTTTATAACAGCCCTGAATAAAAGTTAGTATAGGGAATTGTCTTGAATGAAGCCAGCATCTTCCCTAGTGCCTTAATCAAAAGGCCAAAAGTAAGGAACTGTTCCCTGCTGTGACCACATAGACCAGTTTTCTTATAGCGATGGTCTTGTCTGAGGCCAAAAAAACTCTCCTTTTTGGACTGTGCCAAACATACCCAGCTTCTTGTCAAATGAAAGAATGTATCTTTAGACTGGAATCCCAACCCAGGAGTTCCAGATACTTGACCATGCTGGACACCCTTAGGTCCAGCCATGCTACTGACTGACTCATCAGCAGGAGTTTGCTTCGGTATGCCATTACTGCTATACCCTGGGCCTACAGACCTGCTAGAGGCGGGCCCTAGCACCCTGACAACCCAGGCACGGAGGCTAACCCAAAAGGGCAAGACCACCAACTGGAGATAGTGCTGTTCCCCTGCGAAACGCAGACAACCTCTGCAGACCCAAGTAAATAAACACATATGCAACTGGCTCCCCATGTGTGTATGTGGCAAGTGTTAAAGCCATATGCCTCAATGGAAGTGTGTGTACATGGCAGCGTGTGTTCCTGGAAGCATGAATTCATATAAATATGTTTTAAGAAAAACATGCATATAGCATGTGTGCTCTGGAACAAGCATCTTGCAAGCAAGCATGCGATATAAACGTGTTATGCAACAATGTGCAACATGAACCCATGCAGACACGTATTTCTATGCAAACACAAGGAATCCTGTATTGCTTAATTAGGCCGCCATGTACAACTTTAAAGTAATCATGCATCCTTATGCGATTCAGCATCTTCCATGCGATCAACATCTTATGCATTTTAAGCACTACTGTGCGGACAAGAACCCTTGTGTGACCAAGGACTCTTGTGTGACCAAGCACCCCTGTGCGATCCAGCATCCTTATGCACTGAAGCATCTTAATGCGACTTTAGGCATTTCTGTGAAACAAGCCTCTCTATGTGATCAAGTATCCTTGGGTAATCCAGGACGCTGTTGATCCGACAACCATGTGTGATCCAGCTTATTTTTGCATTCAAGCATCTTTAAGCGATCTTTAGGCATTCTTGTAGAAACAAGCCTCTCTGTGCGACCAAAATATCCTCGAGTAATCAAGGACTTGGGTGATCGGGTAATCATGTGTGATTCAGCATTTTTATGCCTTCAAGCCTCTTTATGCGATTCTAGGCATTTCTGTGGAAACAAGCCTCTTTGTGTGACCAAATATCCTTGGGGAATCAAGGGCTTGGGTGATCAGGTAATCATGTGTGATTCCAGCATTTTTATGCCTTCGAGCCTCTTTATGCAATTCTAGGCATTTCTGTGGAAACAAGCCTCTTTGTGTGACCAAATATCCTTGGAGAATCAAGGACTTGGGTGATCAGGTAATCATGTGTGATTCCAGCATTTTTATGCATACAAGCATCTTTATGCGAACTTAGGCACTTCTGTGGAAACAAGCCTCTCTGTGTGACCAAATATCCTTGGGTAATCCAGGACGCAGATGATCAGGTAACCATGTGTGATGCAGCATCCTTTTTTGCATCCAAGCAACTTTATGCGATTTTAGGCATTTCTGTGGAAACAAACCACTTCTGTGTGACCAAACATCCTTGGGTAATCAAGGATTTGGGTGATCAGGTAACCATGTGTGTGTGATCCAGCATTTTTATACATACAAACGTCTTTATGCGATTTTAGGCCTTTCTGTGGAAACAAGTCTCTCTGTGTGACCCAATATCCTTGGGTAATCCAGGACTTGAGTGATCAGGTAACTAGCATCTTTATGCACTCAAGCATTTCTATGCAACTCTAACAAACATGCAACACCATACAGACAGAAACATGTATCCTTATGCGATCCACAATAAAACATGCTTTGTTACTTGTTTTTATCCCACATGCATTCCAAACTCATGTATCTTATGCAACATGCGGACTGGTAAAAAGGAAGTTATCCTCTGTAGATGTGCGTTTCCTCAATTAAGAGACGTTAGCAATGTGTACCAGCAACTGTGCATCCCTCAGATGTGCATTTGGTTAGCCTGAAGCCGACACCAGGCTGAGGACCATATGGAGGTCTTACTAGCCACCTATAGGAAAACCTCTCTTTACACCTAAGGAGAAGATAGAGGCTTTGGCCGAGTAGGCAGAGGGAAATTATATGCAGCATGAATCTCTGAAAAGACTGCAGGTGCAATCAGAACCTGTAGGGCTATTGATAGCTTCTCCTCGTTAGGCTGCAGCTCCTGTCTCCTGTCCTCTGACAGTGAACCTTCATCCCCAGCTCTTCTAATCCCTTTGTTTAAGGATTAAAGCAGGAAAAGGGACACACCCTGCTTTTTTTTTTTTTTTTTTTTTTTTTTTTTGCTTCTTGTGAGGATGCTGCGAACATAGCAGTTAACCTCTTGTAGAACAACAAATGTGATGCAAAAAAACAAAACACATGCAGAGTGGCTGCAATGTTGGGGGAGGCTGCATTGATTGCCTGACAGGTCTGATGGCTCAATCTGTGAGCTGTCTCTACAGGGGAGAATAAGGGGCCACCAGGTTCAGGTGGCGATTCCTTTTTATATTCCTACCCCTGAACTTATTCAATGGGGAGACCAAAGTCCTAAGCTAAAAGCAGAGGAGCTTAACCCAGGTGCATCAACAGCTGAACATAGTCTGGCAGCAACAATGCCTGCTAATCTGCACAGCTAGATGCGGAGTAGGCGTCTTAGATGAATCTGTATCCAACTCACACAAGGTGCTTGCGTTTGTGTCCCCCTAGCTTTACAGAGCTCTGACGTCTGGGCCTTTTTGAAGAGCCCTCTCTGCGACTGCACTGAGCCGGTGAGCATGTGCGACATGGTAGAGCCTGAAGCTGAGGAAGTGGGACGCACAATAGACCAGCTAACACTTAAGCTTCCGTCTTTGGAAAGCATGGTAAGCGAAAACATCAGGCATGTCTTTTACTGCCCATAGTAGTGGAAAAACAGATAAGACTTGCAGCTACTCATGGAAGACAATGCTTTGCATAGGATTAAGGGCATTTTTTTTTTATGTACCAGCCCCTTCAAGGGGAGATATATGGGTACTACAGCCATCCTGTCTGAACAGACATAGTGGCCCAGGCTACATGCCGGCTAGGGGAGGTATATGGGTGCCCTGAGCCATCCCGTCTCAAAAAGACATTGTGGTTTACATTGCCCATGCATAAAAACATAATATAGGCGAGACCCATAGTCCCCTACAGAAGACCTACTGTCGAACCAAGTCCCGTAGGTCCCTCTCTTACCTTTCCACGCTGCAGGGTATTGCCAAGCAAGAGGCCCAATCTTCCCCCTTCACCGTGGGTATAGTCCTAGACCTTCAGGGACCGGGGTCCATGGCAGGAACACCACACCCCTGGACCTATATAGCACCCTGGCAGCAGAAAAAACATTTGGTCCTTAGAAGGCACAAAGTTCTGGAACCCAGGATCCAGCCCTCCGCAGAGAGGCATTATAGGCTAAACCTCGTTCTTCGTACCGAGGCCCGGGTACCGTCCACTTTGGCTATGAAGCACCTTGGACGGATCCGGATTTATGGAGGCTTTTTACATCCAGCATGGATCCCTCCAGTGGAGCTCCTAAGAGCACATGTTAACTCGTGACCAACACCTTAGACACTGATGAAAAAACTGAGGAACTCCCAGTAGGGGAGGGGTTATATAGGGAGGGAACTTCCTGTTTAATTGATTACACCAGTGTCCATCACCTGAAGGTAGACTCTATAACCCACATAGTAATGAATATGCAGCTCTGTGTCCCGTGATGTACGATAAAGAAAAAAGGACGTCAATTTTGTTTGGGAGCCACGTCGCACGACCGCGCAATTGTCAGTTAAAGCGGCGCAGTGCCGGAAGCTGAAATTTCACCTGGGCAGGAGGGGGGTATATGTGCCCGGTAAGCAAGTGGTTAAAGATGGATATCTCGGTAACTGCAGCAGCTGCTGCCACAACCGAGATATCCATCTTTAGTGTGAGCGGTCCTGTAAAAGATAACGATGGTCTCCGCGGCGGATTCAGCGCAAGATCACAGTTATTGGCGGCGGGAGTGGGCTCCCGCCGCTCTCCCGCGCCCTCTGCTGCTTACCGGAGCCGTCGGTAGCGGCGGAGGCAATCGGGTCCTTCAGCCTGCTGTGTGGGGATGCGAGTGAGGGCAAGATGGCCCCCACCCGTCCCCATAGCATAGCAGGGCGGAAGTGACGTCAAAATGTCAGTCCCGCCCATGCGTCTTAAAGGCACATTTTTTTGTTGTAATTTTTTCAAATGACAACATTTCCATTTATTTTTTTTGCATTTAAGTCTAAATATGAGATCCGAGTTCTTTTTGACCCCAGATCTCATATTTAAGAGGACCTGTCATGCTTTTTTCTATTACAAGGGATGTTTACATTCCTTGTAATAGGAACAAAAGTGATCAATTTTTTTTTCCAGTGTAAAAAATAATAAAATAAATAAAAATAAGTAAAAAAAAATGTTTTTAAAGCGTTCCGTCTCGATGAGCTCGCGCGCAGAAGCGAATGCATACGGGAGTAGCGTCCGCATATGAAAACGGTGTTCAAACCACACAAGTGAGGTATCGCTACGATCGTTAGAGTGAGAGCAATAATTATAGCCCTAGATCTACTCTGTAGCTTAAAAAATGCAAGCTATAGAATTTTTTAAACGTCGCCTATCGAGATTTTTAAGGGTAAAAGTTTGACGCCATGCCACGAGTGGGCGCAATTTTTAAGCGTGACATGTTGGGTATCATTTTACTCGGCGTAACATTATCTTTCACAATATATAAAAAAATTGGGCCAAATTTATTGGTGTCTTATTTTTTTATTAAAAAAAGTGTTTTTTTTTTCCAAAAAAAAGTGCGCTTGTAAGACCGCTGCGCAAATATGGTGTGACAAAAAGTATTGCAATGATCGCCATTTTATTCTCTAGGGTGTCAGGGAAAAAAAATATATAATGTTTGGGGGTTTTAAGTAATTTTCTAGCAAAAAAAAATGTTATAGTCTTGTAAACACCAAATCTGAAAAACACCCAAGGTACTGAAGTGGTTAAAGTAACGTACATATACGTTACTCTGCCCAGCCGTGCCATTCTGCCAACATATATGTGCAGGAGCCGGTCGTTAACCGGTTAAGGAAATTCCATTACACTTGCTGTCAAGCAAGCTAGCCTTCCTGATGGCTATCACCTCGGCTAGAGGGGTGTTGGAGTTGGCGGCCCTTTCATGCAGAGAATCTTATTTGATCCTTCACCACGACAGGGTTGTGTTACAACCTGTTCCACCCTTTTTGCCAAAATTGGTGTCGGCCTTTCATTTAAATCAGGACATTATTTTGCCTTCTTTTTTTTTTTTACTCAGCCTCGTTCAGCAGAAGAGAGACGACTTCATTCTTTGGACGTTGTCCGGGCAGTCAAGGTTTATTTGTCTAGATCTGTGGAGATCCAAGGATCAGACTTTTTTGTTTTGTTTTACCAAAAGGACCCAAGAAGGGGTCCGTCAATTGGTCACTCAGGCCTACGGTCTGAAACCGTACTTTTAAGCCTCATTCACACGAGGCAGACTCTGTTGCTACGGAGTCTGCCTGCTCCCGCCAGCTCAGCAGTAGATCAGTCCGCAGATCTCCGCTGAGCCGACGGATGGCAAGCTCCTGTCTGCTCACTGAGCGGGGAGGGGCTTGTCGGGCACCGCTGTATCCTATGGAGCGATCTGATGAAAACGGACAGCATGTCCGTTTTCATCAGATCTTACCCGATCCGATCCGACATGGACGGGTGGGGACGTGCCCCCAATACGTCTGTTTTTAGCGGGTCGGATGTCAGCGGACATGTCTCCGCTGACATCCGATGCTCCATAAGGATGCATGGAGCGGCCGTTCAAGTCCGCCGTCAAAACTGACAGGCGGACTCGAACGGTCCATCTGTGTGAATGAGGCCTTAGGTATAGGCTTACCTGTAGGTAAAACTCACAAAGCGGGGTAAACTACCGGTAGCTTTAACCCCTAACACTCAAAAAATAAAACAAAAAATAATAAACACACTTACACAAAATATTTTTTTTTTTTATGATTATTAATAAAAAAATATAATTAACGTATGTAATATATTTTTTAAGGTTAGGGGTTAATTATAATTTCTTTATTATTACATATTAATTTATTTTATTTATTTATGATGATTTTTAGTTATTTGTGTATTTATTTGTGTATTTATTTTATTATTTATTTAATTTGTTTACATAACAGAAAATCATGCAAAAACGCGCCGCAAAAGCACACAAAAATCACAAATTTTCATTAATTTTTGTTAAGACACAAAAAAAAAAGCTCCAGAACTTTCTTCAGGCGAAGCCAATCCTCTAACATTTTGAAGCTTTGAGCTTTAAGCTACAAAACACTGGTGTGAATGGGGCCTTAAAGTGGTTGTAAACCCGAATATTCAAAAATTAACTGACCAGTCTACCACACACTGTAAAGCAGAAGAAATCATCTGTACCTAGTTTGACCAGTCAAGGAGCAGCCAGTCATTTAAAATCCTCCCTGTCTTCCTACACTGAAAAAAAAGACATGTCCAAAAAATTTGGGTCGCCACACCCTGTCTCCTGTGACTGACAGACTAATAATCAGTCTCATGTACAAGCAGTAGGAGCGTGTCCCACAGCCATGCACAGCAACTCCAGCTAGATTGCTCCTACCACCTCCTGCACCCCTATAATTTCTGTTTCTCACTAAAGCTACCCAGCGCTCTGATGTATATGGGGATGTATACATAGGAGAGTCATTGGCCCGGATTCAGTAAGATTTGCGCATAAATTACGGAGGCACAGGGCAACGATTTTGCCCTGCGCCCCCGCAAATTTGCACCGCTGCCCTCGATTCACGGAGCAGTAGCTCCGTAAATTGCGAGGGCGCGCCGGCAAAATTGCCCGGCGTAAGCGCGCGCAATTTAAATGATCCCGCAGGGGGCGGGAATCATTTAAATTAGGCGCGTTCCCGCGCCGATCGTAAAGCGCATGCGCCTTTGGGAAACTTTCCCGACGTGCATTGCGGCAAATGACGTCGCAAGGACGTCATTTGCTTCAAAGTGAACGTGAATGGCGTCCAGCACCATTCACGAATCACTTACGCAAACGACGTGAAATTCAAATTTCACGACGCAGGAACGGCGGGTATACTTTAGCATTGGCTGCCCCTACTATTAGAAGGGGCAGCCTTACGCTAAAGACGCCGTACGGAAACTCCGTAACTTGCGCACGCAGGGCCCGCGCAACATTGTGAATCGGTGTTAGTATGCAATTTGCATACTATACACTGAGCACAATGGGAGCGCCCCCTAGCGGTCATCGCAAGAATGCAGCCTAAAATCTGCGTGGCATAAGAGCCTTATGCCACGCAGATTTTAGGCTGCAGTCGGCGTTACGATGTTCATAAATCAGGAGCATTCGTAACGCCGGAGCAAGTCAGCAATTGCGCTGCATAACTATGGTTACGCAGGCGCAATTGCTCTCTGAATCCGGGCCATTGACGTTACAACTACACCTCCCAAGCTCTGGCCCGTAGACAAGCCCAAGGACCGGAGACATTCACAGGGCTGCGACAGGCAGTTGGATTAAAAAAAACGGAGGTACAATTTATGCGATTTGGATTTGTATGGAGCAAAGTGTAAAAAGATGCATGTCTTTTAAAATTGATGAAGATGAGGTTTGCAACCACTGTAATGCTTCACCATGCAGACACACAGAAGACAATTGTGTGCTCCCAACATTTTGGCAATAGTTTTGAAAAGGCCTTTTTCTATTCCAGCCTTATGATATTCTGTGCAGGTCCATAAAAAATTGTTTTGAGTTTGGTGCGGAGGAACTCAAGTGGCCCACACAGAGCCTTGCCCTAAACCCCCATTTTACACATTTGGCTTGAATTGGAATGCCATTTGTGATGTTTTTTTTTTCAACATCAGTACCTGACCTTAACTTAGGCTCAGTGAGCACAAGTTCCCAAGGGGACATTGCACATTAAATCTTGTGAAAAGCCTTTCCAAAAAAGTGTGGCTGTTGCAGTCACAAATTGTATTGGAATGCTTAACAATCGGTGCCAAAGATGACTTTATAGCATTTACTTTACATTTTGGCATGCTATATTTTATGTGATTTTATCTACTTGTTTAGATTCAAGATGACATCCAGACTATTCAGGATTCAGTTTTACAGAAGGATAATAGACTTTCCAAAGCTATGATTCCAAAGGGTTCTTACCATATAACCCTCTTTGTGATGCATTTAGCCAGTGAAGAAGATGTTACTTTGTAAGTATCAGCTTACAGTTTTTTCGAGGACAATAGTCTATTCTCCCAGAACTTTATTGCTTGGCAGCTTAAACAATAATTACAATGTGGACTAGCTATATTTGGAATTCAGTGAAATGCACATCTGGAAGAACCTGTATAATATTTCAACATATTTTGCATATTCTATATAAACCTTGCACAATCTGTGGCACAAAAAATGTTGGTTAAGTTAAAATGTTTTTGCCATATACTGTTAAATTGTGCGTTTGCCTGTATGTTAGAGAATACCAGGCTTGTAATATTACATTTACATTATGTTCGTATAGTGCTTGTTTTATGTACATTTAAAGTACATGTAACCCCTAACTGAATTCCAATGTGTCATAAACAATTTCCCTTGTGCACAATACCGTTTTACCTTTCTTCATTGCAAGTAGCTGCAGCCCTTTTTGCAGCTATTTCCTGTCTACATGCATACATGCCAGTCGCTGCTGCATACCATTTCTCAGTGACATTTTTCTCATGGTGACCACAGTGAGATATGCTTTACACAGTGGCTTGCAGTCTCATTTGGGAGAGCATGTGACAGAATGACAGCCTAGAAGAACCATTGGGAGAACGGGTGACAACCCATGAGAACCATTGAGAGATAGGGACAGGGCATTGTCTTCCTATAACCGGAAGTTCCTACACAAAGACTTTAATGGCAGGATTATTAGGTATTGTTGTAATGAAAGCTGCAGTGAAGTGTTGGCATAGCTTAATTAATAAGGCAAGGGGGTGTGGGTCAGTCTTTGTCTTTAACCTGCTGTTAGCATGCTGGAGCATGGGTTGGCACCGAAAGACCTTTCCTTTAAAAAAAAAAAAATTCAAAGAAGCTATTGATTTACTATTTGGTTGACATATACTTTAACAAATTGTTCTCATTACACACACTACAGATATAATAAGAGCATCTGATGTGTAAACACCATGTGTGTGTGTTGTTTCTAGTGACTGACATCAAGGTATAAAGGTCAATTCATATCTATCTGTTCAACCCCCATCCCAAAGAAAAGTTGGGACGTTGTGCAAAATCTATAAATGGAATGCAAATCTCATAAATCCATATTTTAATCACAATAGACAACAGAAAACATATCAAGGGCCAGATTCTCATAGTTTGGCGTAACTTTGTGCGGGCGTAACGTAACCTATTTACGTTACGCCTCCGCAACTTAGATAGGCAAGTGCTGTATTCTCAAAGCACTTGCTCTGTAAGTTGCGACGGCGTAGCGTAAATAGGCCGGCGTAAGCCTGCCTAATTCAAATTTGGAAAAGGGGGGCATGTTTTATTTAAATGTTCTGTGACCCGACGTGATTGACGTTTTTCAGGAATGGCGCATGCGCCGTCCGTGGAAATCTCCCAGTGTGCATTGCTCCTAATACGCCACAAGGACGTATTGGTTTTGACGTGAACATAAATTACGTCCAGCCCCATTCACGGACGAGTTACGCAAACGACGTAAAATTTTCAAATTTTGTCGCGGGAACGACGGCTATACTTAACATTGGTACGCCGCACTTACGCCACCATATAGCAGGGGTAACTTTACGCCGGGAAAAGCTTAACGTAAACGTAGTAACTGTACTGCGTCGGCCGGACGTACGTTCGTGAATTCGCGTATCTAGCTGATTTACATATTTCGACGCGTAAATCAGCGTACACGCCCCTAGCGGCCAGTGTAAATATGCAGTTACGATCCGACGGCGTAAGAGACTTACGCTTGTCGGATCTAAGGGAAATATTTGCGTAACTGATTCTAAGAATCGGGCGCATAGATACGACGGCGCAACTCAGAGATACGACGGCGTATCTGGAGATACGCCGTCGTATCTCTTTTGAGAATCTGGGCCCAAATGTTTAATCTGAGACAATGTACAATTTAAAGAAACACTCCAAAAAAAGTTGGGACAGAGCCATGTTTGTATGGTGTAGCTTTCCTTCTTCTTTCAACTTAAACTCTGTAAACATCTGAGAACTGAGAAGACCAGCTGCTTGAGTTTTGTTGGAGGAATGTTGTTTTATTTTTGTGTGATATAGGATTCTAACTGCTCAACAGTCCTGGGTCTTCTTTATCATATTTTTTTATTTCTAAGGGGCACCAAATATTTTTCATTGGTGAAAGGCTAAATTGTAGGGAGGCCATTTGAGCACCCGGACTCTACTACAATGTACTACAAAGCCATGATGTTGTCATAGATACAGTAAGCAGTTTAGCATTGCCCTGCTGAAGTATGCCTTCTTAGGAAAAAAAAGTAATCTAGATGGGGGTATATGCTGCTCTAAAACCTGGATATATTTTCCACATTTGGGTGCCATTCCAAATGTGCAAGCCACCCATTCCATACACATGAATGCACTCTCATACCATCAGAGATGCAGGCTTTTGAACTGAGTGCTCCCATGGTTGCCAAAACAAATGTCAAATTTTGATTAGTCTGACCACAGAACAGATTCCCACTTTGCAACAGACAATTTTAACCATTTCCGAACCGACAAACGCCGATATACGTCTACTGTTTGAAGAGGGAAATCTTTGTTATGGCAGCAGCTAGCTGGTCTGGTTTCCTATAATAGTCGTCTGCGGCGATCAATGTTTATCAGCGGCAGGAGAGGGCCCCCCCTCATCACGCCGATCTCCGGTGCCCTCCACCGCTTACCGGAGCCGTCGGCAGCAGCGGAGGCCATTGGGTCCTTCTGCTGGCTGGGTATGGAGACGAGTGAGGGGAAGATGGCCCCCACCCATCTCCATACCATAGCAGGCGGAAGCGGCGTCAAAACGTCACTTCCTCACATATTTATTTTTCGTACATCATGGGACACAGAGCGACATGGTAATGACTATGTGGGTATAGAAGCCTACCTTCAGGTGATGGACACTGGCACGCCCAAGACAGGAAGTCCCCTTCCCTATATAGCCCCTCCCATTCTGGGGGTACCTCAGTTTTTTTGCCAGTGTCTAAGGTGGTGGTCACGGTTAAGATATCTACACAAAAGCTTCACTAAAGAAGGCCTTTGGATTCAAGCAAGATATATACCGGATCTATCCAACGTGCTTCAGAGCCAAAGTGGATGGTACCCGAGCCCCGGGTGAGAAGAACAGGGTTTTGCCTGTAATGCCTCTCCTTGGAGGGCTGGATCCTGGTCTCCAGCACCTTTGGTTATGAGTCATACCAAATGTCTGTCTGGTAGGATGCGGTACAGGCCCAGGGGAGTGGAAATCCTGTAAGGAACCTGGTCCCTGAAGGTCTGAGTGACATGCCCGCCGTGATGGGTGAATATTGGGTTGTCTGTGCTCTACCAGAGCCCTGCGGCGGGGAAGGTAAGTGGGGGGTCCCTGTAAGAACCTGGTTTACTCAGGGAACCTCCGTTTTGAGCCATTGTGTTCCCCCTGTAGTTGCCATTAATGTGGGTTTAACATACCTTCATCCAGAAATCTGCTCTGTGCTGGGGACATTTTGCTTGGGGGTGTGTGCTGGCTGGTTTATCCTTCACGTTTGGGCTTTACAACTGACAGAAAGCCCACGCTCTCCCTCCTCCTCCTTCCATGCCGTGGCGGCACCGACACGGGCGTGCGCTTACGCGCGAGTTGCCTTAAATGAGGCATTACAGGAAGGAGATGGAAAGGTCAAGAGGCGGAACCTAGCGCAGTGACGCTCCGTGTCGGCTTCCTCGCCGTGAGTCTGCGCATGCTCAGTGCGGCATGTCATTTTAAAAACCTCTGCTAAAACAGTTGGCTGACAGAGGACACAGAGCAGGGTGGTGTGGCATACAGGCTGGTGACTGCTGGGACATCCCCAAGGACACATTTTTTTTCTGGCTCTGCATCAGGCTGACCACTGTTAGCAGCATTTTAGCTGGACTAGCTCAGCAGTAGATGCAAGTTAAACTGTAAGTACCTCTGTGTTGTGCTTAGGATTATGCCTTCCAAGGGCTCTGGGACCAAAAGTTCTAAAAAGCTAAAGGTTTCCCCATCACACTCTGAGGATCTCAGTTATGCTCCCTCTCCTGATAAGACAGAGGTAGGTGTACAAGGTGAGCCATCAGTGCCGTTTGGTGCTGTGGCTGTCTATTGCCTGTCTGCTCCTGTGTATATTACAGAGGAGACCTTTGCTTCAGCCCTGGGGGGGTTAGAAGAGAGACTGACTGCCTTAATCACATCTTCCCTTTCTAAAAAAGAAGTGCGGCAGGTCTCCCTCTCCCCCTTAGGCTCTCCGGTAGCAGAGCAAGGGTATCTGGAAGAGGTTGGCTTACCCCTAGGGGACCAGGAGGAGGGACATTCTGATGAGTCTGCCTCTGAAGAATCAACAGTAGAACTCTTCTCAGCTTCACAAACTGAGAAACTCATGGTTCAGTCCCTTACTGAAATGGTTTCCTTGTTGGGTCCTTTGAAGGCCCCTCAGACCAATTGCTCCTTTTCGGCTCATCCTTTATTGGAGGAGCTTATCTATAAAGATTGAAATCCGCATAAACATTTTTTTCCTCCTAAAAAGTTTGCTGAGCTTTATCCTATGGAAGAATGATTCACCAAAAAATTGAGTGTTCCTGCAGTTGACGCAGCTATCTCCTGTGTAAATAAAACTTTAACCTGTCCAGTAGAAGATGTGCAGATGTTCAAAGATCCAACTGATAAAAGATTGGAAACTTTGAAATCTTCTTTTTCCGTGGCAGGAGCTGTGGCTCAGCCTGCGGTGGCAGCTATAGGCATTTTTCAGGCTCTAAGGGATCAAATGAAGCAGGTTTTCAAAGATATCCCTGCTCAACAAGCCTGGTATCTAGCCGATCTGCCAAGAGCTTTATGTTTTGCGGTAGATGCCATTAACCACTTAAGGACCCCTCACTGTGTATATATACGTCATTTTTTTTAAAGATGGATATCTCGGTAACGGCAGCAGCTGCTGCCACAACCGAGATATCCATATTTTCAGTAAACGGTCCTTTCAACGATATCCATGGTCTCCCCGGCGGATTCGCCGCTAGATCACCGTTATCGGTGGCTTGAGAGGGCTCCCCCTCCCGCTGCTCTCCCACGCCCTCCGCCGCTTACCGAAGCCGTCGGCAGCGGCGGAGGCAATCGGGTCCTCTCTCCTGCTCGGCTGGGATACGAGTGAGGGCAAGATGGCCCCCAGCCATCCCCATAGCATAGCAGGGCGGAAGCGACGCCATGCTTCTTAAAGCAATATTTTCTTGTTGTCATTTTTTCAAATGACAAATTTTTTATTTTTTTATTTTTTTTGCATCTTGGTCTAAATATGAGATCTGAGGTATACATATCTCATATTTAAGAGGACCTGTCATGCTTTTTTATATTACAAGGGATGTTTACATTCCTTGAAATAAGAATAAAAGTGATACATTTCTTACACAAAAAAAGTGAATTTTTTTTTCAAAAAAGGTGCGCTTGTAAGACCGCTGAGCAAATACGGTGTGACAAAAAGTATTGCAATGACCGACATTGTATTCTCTAGGGTGTTAGAAAATATATATATATATAATGTTTGGGGGTTTTAAGTAATTTTCTAGCAAAAAAAAAACTGTTTTAATCTTGTAAACGCCAAATCTGAAAAACAGGCTTGGTCCTTAAGTGGTTAAAGACTCAATTCATCAAACCTCACGTCTTAAGCTCCTATTGGTACATATGTGTAGGCTTATCTGGTTAAAGAACTGGTCGGCAGAGACGCCTTGTAAAAAAAAAGCTTGTGGCCGGGTTTCCGTTCCACGGGGAACGTTTGTTTGGGGATGATTTGGACAAGTACATCAACAGATTTCTAATGGTAAAAGTACTCTTTTGCCAATTAAAAGGACATATAGACGTCCTTATTTTAAACGTTCCTCCTCCCCAGTCCTGAGAATATTGTCTTCTATACAGTCTCGACTTCCTCCCCAGTCAGGGTCCGGGGGAAAGACTCAGAGTCAAACCCAGGGATATAAAAACTCTGGGGTCGGATACCATCTAAGCAGAACCCCAAGTCTGCCTTGTAAAGGGGTGGGGGGAAGAATTCTACTGTTCTCAGGAGTTTGGCAGGAGGAGATCCACGGTGTCTCTAGGGTACAAGTTAGAATTCTGGGAACTTCCTCCACCTCGGTTTTTAATGTCAAGTGTTCCAAAGTATCCGGTAAAGAGAAGGTCTTTCTTTTTGACTTTCGATCATGTGTTGTCCCAAAGGGTGATCATAGAGGTCCCCGTAAAAGAACAAGGTTTAGGGTTTTATTCAAAGCTCTTTACAGGGCAAAAACCAAATGGGGATGTCAGTCCTATTCTGGATTTCAAGGCTCTAAACCGGTTCCTAAACATTCGCTCCTTTCGGATGGCGTCAATCCGATCGGTGGTCTCTGCCCTTCAGGGTGGAGAACTACTTGCGTCTATCGATATAAAGGACGCATATCTACACGTACCCATTTTTCCCGCTCATCAAAGATTCTTGTGGTTCGAAGTGGAGCATCACCACTACCAGTTCGTAGTCTTGCCCTTCGGGCTGGCCACTGCTCCTCGAGTGTTCACAAAGATTCTAGCCCCTCTCTTAGCCAGACTAAGAGCTCAGGGTGTATTGATAATGGTATACTTCGACAATCTTCTACTGCTGGATCGGTCAGTGTTCATCTTAAACGTGGCTGTGCACAGCACGGTCAGGTATCTAGAGTCTCTCGGTTGGATTCTCAATCTAGAAAACCAGTAAAAAGGTTGCAATATTTAGGTCTGGTCATAGACACAGACCAAACAAAAGTTTTTTTGCCCCAGGCAAAGGTCACTTCCTTAAAGGAACTGATCCACATAGTCAGGTCGAGGAAAGATCCATCTATTCGCCTTTGCATGTGGCTATTGGGGAAGATGGTGGTCTCATTCGAAGCCATCCCTTATGCCCAATTTTATTCAAGGATATTGCAAAACGCCATCCTCTCTACTTGGACCAAGAAGGTCCAAGCCTTGGACCTCCTGATGACCCTGTCTCCGGTGGTACGTCAGAGCCTCTGTTGGTTGGTTCCCAGCAATCTACTAAAAGGAAAATCCTTCATTCCAGTGTCCTGGAAAGTGGTGACCACAGACGCCAGTCTTCTAGGTTGGGGAGCAGTCCTGGGGGGAGAGGACGCTCCAGGGCATGTGGTCAATTGTCGAAAGGACCTTGCCCATCAACATCCTGGAAATACGGGAGGCTCGTTTGACCCTGTGGGCCTGGACGTCCGAATTACAGGGTTACCCTGTCAGGATTCAGTCCGACAATGCCACAGCTGTGGCTTATATCAATCACCAAGGGGGCACCAGAAGCCACGCTGCCCAGAGGGAGGTGGACCAGATCCTGATCTAGACAGAAAGGCATGTTCCTTGCATATCTGCAATCTCTATTCCAGGAATAGAGAATTGTCAGGCAGACTTCTAAAGTCGCCAGCAGCTGTCTCCAGGGGAATGGTCTCTTTACTCCGACATCTTTCTAACCATATGTCAAAAATGGGGGACACCGGACGTAGATCTCTTGGCGTCCAGGTTCAACAAAAAGCTGGACAACTTTGTGTCAAGGGATCCACTCCATAAGGAACAGATGCGTTGGGTAACTCCTTGGGATCAGTTTTCGCTGATTTATGCGTTTCCCCCGATGCAACTGTTGCCACGACTTCTTTGAAGGATCAGGATGGAAAGAACGCCGGTGATTCATGTTGCACCGGCATGGCCCAAATGGTCCTGGTACGCAGAAATTGTAAGCATGTCTGTGGAAGATCCATGGACCCTTCCGCTTTGACCAGACCTACTCTCTCAAGGCCTGATATTTAATCCATCCTTCCTTACAAACTCTAAATTTGATGGCTTGCTATTGAAACCCACATCCTAAAGAATCGGGGACTCTCTGGTTCGATGGTATCTACCCTAATAATGCTAGAAAGCCGGTCTCCAGACTCATATACTATAGGGTCTGGAAGGCATTTGTGGCTTGGTGTGAATCCAGAGGTTGGCATCCTCGTAAATATGTCATAGGTAGAATTCTTGACAATTGGGGGTAGACATAAAGCTAGCCTTGAGTACTATCAAGGGTCACATTTCAGCCTTATCTATATTTTTTCAGAAGCCACACACTCTTTAGTTCGAGCTTTCCTACAAGGAGTAACACAAATCAATTCTCTGGTTAAGCCCCCCCCTTGTGTCCATGGGATTTAAATCTGGTTCTATCGGTGTTGCAAAAGCAGCCCTTTGAACCTTTACTTCATATTCCTTTACTCCTTTTGTCTAGGAAGTTGGCTTTTCTGGTAGCCATATCTTCGGCTAGAAGAGTTTCAAAATTAGCTGCTCTCTCTTGTAAAGAACCTTATTTGATTATTCATAAGGACAGAGTAGTTTTACGTCCTCATCCGGCCTTTCTCCCTAAAGTAGTGTCAAGTTTTAATTTGAACCAAGACGTGATTCTTCCTTCTTTTTTTCCAGAACCTCATTCTGCAGAAGAAAAGTCATTACATTCCTTGGATGTAGTGAGAGCAGTTAAGCTCTATCTTAAGGCTACTGCTCAGATTCGGAAAACTGATGTTCTATTTGTGCTGCCAGAAGGTCCCAGGAAGGGTCAGGCAGCATCAAAATCCACTGTTTCAGGGTGGATTCGACAGGTCATTGTTCAAGCTTATTGTTTTAAGGGGAAGGTTCCCCCATTTAAAATTAAGGCACATTCTACCAGGGCAGTCAGTGCTTTTTGGGCAGTGCATCACCAGGCTTCCATGGCTCAGATCTGCAAGGCTGCAACTTGGTCTTCAGTCCACACATTCACTAAATTCTATCAGTTGGATGTGAGGAGACATGTGGACACCGCCTTCGGGCGCAGTGTACTGTAGGCTGCGGTATAGGTACTCACGTCCGATGGCGCCCTTCTTTTGTAATTGGTGTCTCCCTCCCCTCATTGGGCATTGCTTTGGGACATCCCACATAGCCATTACTATGTCACTCTGTGTCCCGTGATGTACGAAAAAGAAAATAGTATTTTTTTAACAGCTTACCTGTAAAATCCTTTTCTTGGAGTACATCACGGGACACAGAGCTCCCACCCCTCGTTTTGGGATGCTTGGCTACAAAACTGAGGTACTCCCAGAATGGGAGGGGCTATATAGGGGAGGGGACTTCCTGTCTTGGACGTGCCAGTGCCCATCACCTGAAGGTAGGCCTGTATACCCACATAGTCATTACTATGTCGCTCTGTGTCCTGTGATGTACTCCAAGAAAAGGATTTTGCAAGTAAGCTGTTATAAAAATCCTATTTTTAAAGGGCCATTTTTTTTTCCAAATGACAATTTTTAAAAAAAATGTTATTGCAATGTTATTGCATTTTAGTGTAAATATTCCATGGTTAGCGCAATTTTGAAGCGTGACATGTTGGGTATCAATTTACTCGGCTTAACATTATCTTTCACAATGTTGTTTTCACAATGTTGTCTTATTTTTTAATTAAAAAAAGTGTATTTTCTCCAAAAAATGTGTGCCTGTAAGACCGCTGCACAAATACGGTGTGACAAAAAGTATTGCAACAACCGCTATTTTATTCTCTAGGGTGTTAGAAAAAAACATATATATAATATTTGGGTAATTTTCTAGCAAGAAAAAATGTTTTTAACTTGTAAGCACCAAATCTCAGAAATAGGCTCGGGTCTGTAGTGGTTAAATATACATATGATAGTACTACTTGGGTACCTAATTCTAAATTTGTAAACCATTGACATGGTGGTTATAAGGGTAGTGTCCAGGTGCTTGGCTCATATAAGGAAAAACTGTGATTCAGTGTACACTGCAGCAATAGGGACAGACAGTTATGTGCAGTACTACATGGAGATTGGTTGCTTTGGTAGAGAGGGACATAAAAAGGTCTGCGTGGAACATGGGAAGCATTGGAGGGATGTATTTTTAAATCCTTTACAATGTACTTCTTTCTGGTTGGTATACTTTTTTCATTTTCTATTTTTTTTTAATTATCAGGGGCCTTTTACGGATTTTCTTATTGATATAATTGTGTGTGTATATGAGCTACTTCAGTAGCTGATGTATGAGATAATAGAAATCCTGGAGGTCTGCTTGACTTGGGGCATGCTCTCCCAACCATGCTACAAAAGCACTTTACACCTTCTGGCTTCTGAATTCAGCCCAGTCGGTGCCCTTCTTTCTTTGACGTAGTCCAGTATTAGTATCTTTTCTTATCATTTTTATCTCTGAGAACTATTACAGTTCTTTCCTAGCATGCCAACTATAAAAATATAGTAACAATACATAAAGTGTCGTTATCAAGGCATTAAACATGGATTTTGAATACTGTGAAACAATTTTATTACTTTTCAGCATTGTTTCATAACTCATCCTGGGTGAACACTTTTTCTTATTTTTAGTAATTTTGCTAGCCTAGAGCAGTGTTTCTCAAATTATTTTCAGTCAATGCACCCTTTAAATATCTGCACAATCTCTAGGCACCCTATTCTAAAATGTAAAAAAACAAAACTAATAGTTTTACATGCAGCAACATCTACACATGTAGGACGTCCAACATTCAAGGTGATTTATTCTCCCAAAGCAAATACATCTTTGCACCTTAGTACTGACTATTATTCCAATGTTTCTCTCCCTCACTCCGTTAATGTGACCCCAGTGCTGATGGAGGGGGGACAGGGAGTGGGGGCAAACAAGAATGCTATGTCTGATATCCTCCTTATCCACTGATGAGGTCATTGGTTGTTAGAGCAATGCCGTGGCTTTGTGTAACTAAAAGGCAGGCTTGATATACCCACTGGCTTGTACACAATTTTTGGGCAATTTTTAGGAATTTTTAGGAATTTTGCCAAGGCATCCCTGAAGAAACCAGAGGGCAACTTGATTGAAAATGGCTGGCTTGGCGTATAACATCTGTCCAGCTAACCTGTGCTTGTTGCCCCTGAAAGTCTAAGGCCCAGATTCTCAAAGGACTTACGACGGTGCAGCGCCATTTAGGCCGTCGTAAGTCCTAATCTGGCCCGTCGTATCTTAGAATCAGTTACGCATAGATATCCATTAGATCCGACAGGCGTAAGTCTCTTAAGCCATCGGATCGTAACTGCAATTTTTTTTTGCCCGCTAGGTGGCGCTTCCGTCGATTTCCGCCAGGGCTGTGGAGTCGGAGTCGGGGGAAATTTTGGGTACCTGGAGTCGGAGTCGGCAAACAATGCACCGACTCCTACTAAATTTAGATTGGAATAAAAAAAAAAAAAACAAGTTTAAATGTCCCAATTCACAAAAAGTTATAATTAATGACTTCTCTACTGTAAGAATAAAGACCAATGCATGCAGTGCCTCACATAACCGCAAAACGAACACGTTAAGTGACCGTGAAGAAGCATGCTTTTCATGTGCTTCACTATATGGCACGCAACGCACAATTAGGAGCTGCAATACTTATACTTTCCATAGTGTTGTGTTCTGCTTTTACAGAGAACGCATGTTAGAGAACCAGTAAGTGTCCAAATAAAAAAATTCCAACAGGAGTTTTATAAAGCACTAAAAGAAGTTGAAAAGTATGATCGCTCATCAAAACTTACTGTTGAAGAAGCCATCCTTGTTTATCCAGAGATCGTTAGTGATGTGGCCAGAATAGTTACTGCAATGCCACCCACCCAAGTCAGTGTCGAAAGATTATTTTCAGCCCTAAAAATAATAAAGTCTGACTTAAGAGCCTCTATGAAAGAGGATCTGGCAGAGGCAATTCTCTTCCTTAGAACTCTACATTGAATTGATTTGCATTTGCTAAGCCTATAACTACATTTCAAGATTAATATAAACCATTTCTAGGTTTTACAGATTTTGTTTTTGGTTCATTATAGATAAGCTTTGTTTTTGTTCTAAAACAACCAAATAATGTGGTTTGTATTTTTGAACTGGTTAAAGATCCTGTTCCTGATGTTTATGCCTGCTGCTACTATCCAGCCACTTGATTGATTAATAAAAAAAAAAATAATAAAACGTTGTTTTCATTGTGTTTGTCTTTTGCTTAAACTGTGCAATACAGTAGACTGTTGGCTTCCCAGCCAGTAGTCCTGTGGTAGGTTGCGTTTCTTTGCCTCAAGGAGTGTATAAAATACATTTGCATATTAATACAGAGGAGTCGGAGTCGGGGAGTCGGAGTCGGAAGTACATAAAACTGAGGAGTCGGAGACGGAACATTTATCTACCGACTCCACAGCCCTGATTTCCGCGTCGAGTATGCAAATTAGCTAGATACGCGAATTCCCGAACGTACGCTCGGCTGACGCAGTAAAGTTACGACGTTTACGTTAGGCTTTTCCCGGCGTAATGTTGACCCTGCTATATGGTGGCCTAAGTGCGGCGCAACAATGTTAAGTATGGCCGTCGTTCCCGCGTCAACATTTTAAAAAGTTACGTCGTTTGCGTAAGTCGTCCGTGAATGGGGCTGGACGTCATTTACGTTCACGTCGAAACCAATGACGTCCTTGCGACGTCATTTGGAGCAATGCACACTGGGATATTTTACGGACGGCGCATGCGCAGTTCGTTCGGCACGGGGACGCGCTTCATTTAAATGATACACCCCCCTACCCGCCGAATTTGAATTACGCCGCATGATTTACGCTACGCCGCCGCAACTTTACAGGCAAGTGCTTTGTGAATAAAGCTGAAAAGCTTGCGGCGGCGTAACGTAAATCAGATACGTTACGCCTGCACAAAATTGCGCGGATGTACGAGAAGTTGTAGTTTAGTTTTAGATAATTACATAATCGGATTTATGTTTATTACAGACTTTTCTTTAGTCATATTGTAGTATTCCTTTTGATGAACGAAATATGTAATAATCTAACATATTCTTTTCTTCTTTGTATTAGAGCAGTAAATGCGCTTTTGGAGAGTAAAAAGCCAGTTGAAGAAATCCTAAGAGGAGTGACTTTGATTTTAACATTTTGTGGTATATCTGATTTTAAACGTGAAGTTGTGTTTGCTGAGACTACATCGGGGGATGCTGTAACTGCACTCAAGCAAATAACTGGTATGAATTTTATCACCCTATCAAAGATTTATATTTCCAAGGCTTTCTTACAAAACTGCAGTAAACACAAAAACAATAGATGCTGAAAAATGTTTATAATTTGATTTTTTTTTTCTACATCTTACCTGTAAAATCGACTTCTTTGAGTACATCACAGGACACAAAGCAGCCATTACTATCTGGGTTATATACCACCTATAGGTGAATAGACACTGGTGGATCAAACAAACAGGAAGTTCTCCCTTATTTAATCCCTCCTACACAGGAAGTACTTCAATTTTGTAGCAGGCAATACATTTACCAGACAAAATGATAGGGACTTGTAAGATGTAGAAAAAAATCCAATATTCTTTATCATACATCACGGGGACACAGAGCAGCCATTACCATCTGGGATGTCCCAAAGCAATGCCCTTGAGAGGAGGGAGACACCATCACATAAACTGCCACCAGAAAAGGACCTACTCTGCTGTTTGTAATATGCTGAGACAAAAGGAAGTATTCTTCTTGTTTCTGATATCCAAATGGTAAAAACCCTGTAGATGTATAAACCAAAGACCAAATAGTGGTCTTGCACACCTGGGCCACAGACACCAGATGGCCCAAGATACTCCCATACATCTGGTAGAGAATCTCTCCCCAGAGCAAAATGGGATTTTGCCCTTTAACCACTTGTCGAATGGCTGCCGTCATTATATGGCGGCAGGTTGGCTTGTTCCCGAAAATCGCTGTAGCTGTACGGCGGTCTCCTTAACAGCTACAGCGGGCATGTTCGCGGCGGGGAACTGATGAACGTGGCCGACGGGAGCCGTGTCTGCCAGCCACCTGCGATCGCTCCACAATGAGCCAAAACTGGGATCTGTCAATGTAAACAAACAGATCCCCTTTATGACAGGGGAGTTCAGAGTGATTTGTCTGTTCCTAGTAATTAGGAACAGAGATCTCTATACTCCCAGTAAAACAAACAAAGGCGTCTCTAAGTGCAGAAATATAAACTTTTTAATATCCCCAAGAGAATTAAAAAACACTTACAAGATAGAGGAGTAAAAGGCGCATGTAGTAAGTGTATCCAGGTGATGTTCCGATAGCAGAAAGGTCCCAGTATGTAATACTTCCAGTAGGATCCAGAAAACAACAGCCGGTGGACGCTGCAGACTCTGGAAACACAATAACGCTGTCTGGGTCAGTGTGGAGTATGGAGCCCAGAAATGTCATCAGAGGAAGACTTACGCTGATGTCATTTCTGGGCATTGAAGATATTCTGGACATTGAAGATATTCTGAATCATCAGCCACCAATTTTAGCTCTTTAATACACCGGGAACAGAGCCCTTCGGCAATCCAATGCCTGGCTCTACAAGAATGATCCTCTACAAAAGACCTGGGCAGTAAGACTGTCATAGGGAACGTGCTTTGTGAACCCCCAGGGGCTGTGGCCAGCCCGAAGGGCAGTTTCACAAAAAAGAAAAAAGACGACTTTCCACTGCAATTACAGAAATCTTTGATGAGCCTGGAAACAAAATAGCACTCCAAGATATGCGTTTACTGATGATTATGGACACCAAAAGCTTCCTCTTGCAGAGATGTCATCATTGAACAGACAAAGCCTATCTGAAACAGAAGGATGCACAATGGCTTAAGATCTTCAGATAGACCTCATGTCCTTATTTGGTTTTGGAACCGCTACAGTACCTGCCCGCGAGAATGTGTTTCCAGCGCGATCCTATCGCGCTGGTTCTCGGCGACAGGGTACTGTACATCTCGCAATTGCTGCAATAGGAAAAACACATTACAGCGAGCTCGAAAAAGAAGCGACAATGTCCTCTCTCTATGGAGGGGACATTGTCGGGCATCCGAGTTGGCTCCCCACCAATATCAGGCGCTGTGTTTGGTATGAATCATGAGGGGGAACTCCACGCCAAATTTTTAATAAAAAAACGGCATGGGTTACCTTCCAGGAAAAGAACAAAAAATACAGCGCACAGGGGTTTAGTGAATGTCACTTTATAGTCTAAAATTTTTTATAAAAAACACATATGCATGAATAATTGAAATAGCCGCAAATAACACACAGCAAAATAGAACATTTAAAATCTAGTGAAAATAGTCCACAATACATAAGCAGAAGTTCATGTGGTGATGGTAGAGTGGAAACACGCACGCTTCGGGGAAGATGTTGAGAATGTGATCCAAATGGTGTGCATACGCTAGTATGCAGAGGTGATACGATACCTCAACAACAGCAGCCGCTTGTACGCCTCTATGCAGGGAGATGGAATCCGTCAGTGGAGAGATGACAACCACGCTGGGAGCAGATGTTGGCGCTGTTTACATGCAGGGAGGATACTGCCATTTAGACCACACTGGCTCAGGGGCTGATGGAAAAGAAGTGCCTCCTCTCAACAAGGATCTCAAGCGGCGGGGGAAGTCCTGGAAGGGAACCACCAAGCCGGTTCAGTGACGCGGCCGCGGCACACGGAAGCGAGGAGGGGGAGACGCGTGTGACGCGGCCGCGTCACTGAACCGGCTTGGTGGTTCCCTTCCAGGACTTCCCCCGCCGCTTGAGATCCTTGTTGCGAGGAGGCACTTCTTTTCCATCAGCCCCTGAGCCAGTGTGGTCTAAAAGGCAGTATCCTCCCTGCATGTAAACCGCACCAACATCTGCTCCCAGCGTGGTTGTCATCTCTCCACTGACGGATTCCATCTCCCTGCATAGAGGCGTACAAGCGGCTGCTGTTGTTGAGGTATCGTATCACCGTTTGGATCACATTCTCAACATCTTCCCCGAAGCGTGTGTGTTTCCACTCTACCATCACCACATGAACTTCTGCTTATGTATTGTGGACTATTTTCACTAGATTTTAAATGTTCTATTTTGCTGTGTGTTATTTGCGGCTATTTCAATTATTCATGCATATGTGTTTTTTATAAAAAAAATTAGACTATAAAGTGACATTCACTAAACCCCTGTGCGCTGTATTTTTTGTTCTTTTGCTTTTTGCCCATGTCTCCTTAGTGGTTGACAGCTGCACGGGTGTGTTTTTTTGTGAAACTTTTTAATCACACAGAACACTGTGGATTACCGTTTCTATGGTGTAGCGCTACCAGTGGGAGTTTTTTTGTATACCTTCCAGGAGCATATCAGGCCCTTAAGTCTGGTATGGATTTTAAGGGGAACCCCTATGCCGAAAAAACTACGTGGTTGTCCCCCCGAAATCCATACCAGACCCTTATGCGAGCACGCGGCCCGGCCGGTCAGGAAAAGGGGTGGGGGCGAGCGAGCCCCCCCCACCCCAAAGCACCTTGTCCACATGTTGATGAGGACAAAGGCCTCTTCCCGACAAACCTGGCCATTGGATGTCGGGGTCTGCGGGCGTGGAGCTTATCGAAATCTGGGAGCACCCTTTAATAAGGGGGGTCCCCAGATCCCGGCCCCCCCACCCTATGTGAATGAGTATAGGGTACATCATACCCCTACCCATTCTCCTGGAGGAAAAAAGTGTCAAGAAAAAAAAAACACACCACATGTTTTTAAAGTAATTTATTAGGCAGCTCCTGGGTCTTCTTCCAACTTCTCCGCTCTCTTCTCCCGCTCTCAGGTTCTTCTCCTACTCTCCGGCGCCTTCTCCTTTCTGCCGAGCTCCTCCGCCATCTTCCAGCTTTTTTACTAGCGTTGGCTCGGTCTTCTCTGTCGTCTTCCTCCCTCTTCTCTTCTTCTCTTTTGACACGACGATCTCTCCTGCTGTAATGCGGTGCTCAGCGATTTTAGATAGGCATGGGGCGTGGTCACTGGGGTGACCCCGCCTCTTATGATGTCACAGTTCCATCATGCTCTGGGTGGTGACGACATAAGGGGCAGAGTCACTGAGTGACATCACCCAGGGACCACGCCCCATGCCTATACAGGGCCATGCTGAGTGAACCCACACCCTCTAGGGGCTGGAGGAGACACTGCAGCCCAAAAGCTCCTGAGAAGAACACAGAACTCTCTTTACTGAGATTGGTGTAGCGGTGTGTCAGACTGACAGGCGTGCAATCGAGGCTCATCCCGCTGGGTGTCGTATGACGCCCAGTCAGGATAACTGAGCCGCTTCCTGGACGTCATTTTGCTTTAGGGTGGGTGGGAAGGTGCTAAAAAAGTAACTGCAACATGCAGACTTACCATTCCTGCCGCAGGGCTCTGAGTCCAGCCTTCACCCATCACAGCGGGCTCTGTTATAAAAGACCTTCAGGGACAGGGTCCCCCTTAATCTGGGGTCCATACCCCTGGACCTGTATAGCACCATGCAGGAAAACACCTTGGTTTAAAACAAACACTGCAAAGGGTTCCATTACACAGGGTCCATCGCCGTAAGGGCTCTTTCACACGGGCGGACCGTATGTCTGCCTCTTCATCCATCCGTGTACGGATGAAAAAGGGACATACATTAGTCGATTGCGGGTGTCAGCGGATGAACATCCTCTGACACCCAATCTCATCCTCCGATTCTGCAGACGGAGGAAAACCCTATTTTCCCATCCGTCTGCGGATCAGATCGGGTGAACACGGACAGATCCCCCCACAGAGGAGAGCGGAGAAAAGACAGGGTGGTCCCTGCACAGTGTGCGGGGACCGCCCTGTTATCTGCCAGCTCAGTGGGGATCAGCGGAGGTTCATGGGGCGGATCATCACTGATCCGTCCCGTGTGAAAGAGCCCTAAGGCTGAATTACAGGCAAACTTTGAGGAATCTTTCCTCTCCTGTCCAATGAGGCTTATGTACCATCCAATTTGGCTGACATCTCTTTTAAATGGATCCGAATGAAATCCATGATTCTAAATAGAATCCTCCAGACCTCCAAGAATACTCCCAGAGCACATGTATCGCACAAGTGACCACCTTTTTACAGATACTTGCAAAAAACTGAAGTACTTCCTGTGTAGAAGGGGTTATATAATGGAGGACTTCCATTTTGATTGATCTACCAGTGTCCATTCACCTATAGGTGGCGTATAACCCAGATAGTAATGCCTACTCTGTGTCGCGGGATGTACGATAAAGAAATAGGCATTTTTTCCTTGTTAAAGACATTTTCCATTTAAATTAAGTGATTAGTTGTGACTGCAGTTTTTACAATTGTCAGTAGAACAGGAGTAGAGCGTAATTCTCCTATTGAGGACACCTGTTCCAGTGATAACTTTTAGGGAGACTTTCTCTCACTTCTTCTTAAGATTTCATGCCAGGTAGTGTGTCAAAATATCTTCAGCAAGGAAAAAGGCAGCAATGAAAACCTATACAGTAGTAATGGGGTATATTGTGCAATAACAGTAGTATTGGGGTATATTGTGCAATAAGTGTTGTGTGTACATACATTTCTATGCAGAACAGCAAAAAGTTCATAGAGTCCAAATGAAGGGTTCAGGGTAACTTTCCACTGATCTCAGTGCACCAGATGCAGCACCTCTGACTGAAGTATCTCTAGGCAAACAGATAAAAACAGCAGTGCACAAACTGAGTGTAGTATTTTAACAATAATATACTACACTCAGATTGTGCACTGCTGTTCTTATCAGCAATGAAAACCTGATAGAGGTTCTAATGTCGCGTACATACAACCGTTTTTCGGGTTGTAAATTTTTTTTAATGGTCTAGAAAAGACGTCGTTTTTTTCAACCCGATCGTTAAACCGGCCTTGCCTACACAAAATGCTCTAGCAAAGCGCGGTGACGTACAACACGTACAATCAGTGGTGTATTTAGGTTTTGTACTGCCCTAGGCCTGACTAAACTTGTGCACACCCTAATTTAAATATGAGCCACCCCTTCCTGTCAAGGCCAGGCCCCTTTCTGTTAAAGACCCGTCCTGAAATTTTTGAGTGGGGACACTAGTTCTTAGGGCCTGGTAGGGGTGCAACGGATCAGGAGTCACGGATCGGATCATTTTTCGGATCAGCGAAAAAGAAAAAAAATACTAATCTTGTTACACCCAACAGAGTTTTAGATTTCACAGTTATTTTCAACACAAAACGGAGCTTAAATACAGAATATGTAAATCTGACGGACTGTTTACATGTTACATTTTAAAATCCGCAGCAAACCTTACATGCTTGCTAATGTGACAGAACACCTCTGAGTTTCACATTAAGTTAAATATTAATATCAGAGATGTTCTGTCACATTAGCAAGCATGTAAGGTGTCATAAAACGCAGCTATTCACAAAAAAAAAAAAAACCTATTTGTTTTTTACCAAAAAACATTTATCAGAGTACATATTGGCCTAAATATATGAGCGACGCAGTACCGTATCGCAAAAAAAATGCTCTGGTCTGGAAGGGGGGGTAAATCTTCCGAGGCTGAAGTGGTTAAACAGGGACTTGGACAATGCCATACACAGTGTGTGAAGCAAAGGGACTGTGTACTATGACATGCTGTGTATACAGTGGGGGAAGTGTCTCAGTGTAGCACACACACAGACAGTAGCGATGTACAAACACACACTGACAGGTTAAGCCCTCTCCACCCCTCCTAAGGACTCTCATGATCCCCTCACAGCCCTGTGTGATTGTTCCAGCACGGCATTCCAAGCAGGCAGGTTAGGGAGAGGAGAAAGTGAGTGAGAGGAAGTAACAAGCTGAACACACACTGCTGGCTTCGTTTCTCACCTCTCTATACAGTGCACTTGTTCCCGATCCCTCACCTAACATTATCTTATCTGTAGAGCAGAGGCTGGCCGTTCCCCCTTCCAGACACTTACTGTGTAATCACGGTGAGTCGGTGACATCCATCGCTTCTGTCGGCTGCTCCAGGGGAATTCAGTCCCATGCTGTGAAGGGTCACTGGCAAGCACACAGTCTCCACTGGGGTGGAGCAAGATGGCGGCCGCTCCGCGGATCGTGTGGTGTGCCGATCCGAACGGGGTGGCCCGTTCGGATCACGGATCGGTGACGATCCGTTGCACCCCTAGGGCCTAGGGGGGAATAGATTCCCTTAATTTGCATAGATTTCCTCTCACTTCTTGTTTGGCTATGAGGCAGGAAATGAAGGGAAATCTCTGCAATGGGGCGGAGATGGTAAAAAAATAAACTGACAGGGGCTATAACCCTCCCTTACTCTATCCAAACTGAAAAAAAAAAGTGTTGCCTATAGTTCTACTTTAAGCACAGATTTCTGATAATTTTATGGCGAGGACTAAGAAGACATAACCATGTCAATGGTGAAGCAGAAAACATACAGCCCAGTGAGGAAGGGTTGTGGTCCAGGATGATAGGACAGTCAAAATTAGAAGCAGCTTGTGTTACACTAACAGTGTAGCGCAAGCCGGCAGGGACTCTTTCCGTGTTGCCCCCCTGCAAAGTGCTGCCCTAGGCCTGGGACTTGTTGGCCTGGGCCAGGATACAGCCTTGCGTACGATGGCACTATAAAGGGGAAGTTCCATTCGGATGGCGCCACCCTTGGGGCTGCTTTTGCTGATTTTGTGTTAGTAAAAGACGATTTGCGTTTTTCAGTCTGTTACAGTGTGATGAATGTACTTACTCCATTACGAACGCTAGTTTTACCGTAACGAGCGCTCCAGTCTCATAACTTGCTTCTGAGCATGCACATTTTTTCACGTCGTTAAAGCGCACACACGACCATTTTTTACGACGTTAAAAACGACATGAAAAATTAGAGCATGTTCTACATTTTTAACCACTTCCCGCCCGGTCAATAGGAGCTTGACGTCCAGGAAGTGGTTGTGAAATCCTGACTGGACGTCTATTGACGTTCTGCAGGATTTCATGCCGGCGCGCGCGGCGATCGGTGATGCGGGGTGTCAGTCTGACACCCTGCATCTCCGATCTCGGTAAAGAGCCTCCGGCGGAGGCTCTTTACCACGTGATCAGCCGTGTCCAACCACGGCTGATCACGATGTAAACAGGAAGAGCCGTTGACCGGCTCTTCCTCACTCGCGTCTGACAGAGTAGAGGAGAGTCAATCGGCGGCTCTCCTGACCGGGGGGTTCGCGCTGATTGTTTATCAGCGCAGTCCCCCCTCGGATCCCCACACTGGACCACCAGGGAGTGCCTCCCAGTGCTCAATAGAGCACAAATAGATATATATATAAAAAAAAAAACAATAAACATTTTTTTTTTAATGCAATCGATGCCAATCAGTGCCCACAAATGGGCACTAACTGTGCCCAGCAATGCCATCAGTACCACACCTCAGTGTCACCCAGTGTCCATCAGTGCCACCTCTTAGTGCCCATCTATGCCCAGTTCCCACCTATCAGTGCCCATCAGTGCCACCCATGAGTGCCCATCAGTGCCGCCTATGAGTGCCCATCAGTGCCGCCTATGAGTGCCCATCAGTGCCGCCTATGAGTGCCCATCAATGCCGCCTATGAGTGCCCATCAGTGCAGCATACCAGCGCCGCCTATCGGTGCCCACCAGTGCCACCTCATCGGTGCCCACCAGTGCTGCCATATCAGTGCCCATAATTGAAGAAGTAAACTTACTTATTTACGAAAAAATTAACAGAAAAAAAATAAAAACGTAATTTTTTTCACAAATTTCGGTAATTTTTTAGTTGTTTGCGCAAAAAATAAAAATCGCAGAGGTGATCAAATACCACCAAAAGAAAGCTCTATTTGTGGGAGCAAAATGATAAAAATTTAATTTGGGTACAGTGTAGCATGACCGTGCAATTGTCATTCAAATTGCGACAGTGCTGAAAGCTGAAAATTGGCTTACAACCCGAAAAACAGTCGTGTGTACACGGCATAACACCTTACCACTCTATTCAAAGAGAGAGTAAAACATTTTAGCTATAGCTCATCTTTTTTTATATCACTAGATCCACAAAAACATTTTGTATTAAAAAGCACAAAAGAGAAAGGCAGTGTTGCATGGGACACTGTAACCAGTAAATAAGGCTTAAAAAATAGGGCAGAAAGGATGAAAATGACAAGAACTCCTACAGCATATAACTTCAGGTTGGATACATATTTGATATGGCTTTTTTTGATACAGTGGGTGTTGCTAACCCCTACACAGCAGCCAAAGTAATCTTCCTATAATTAGTAGATGGGCGTGGATGTGGTGTTGTATCAAAGTGTGCCTTGTTACTGATGAATAGTGTTGTTAAGCAAGTCTGACAGAAGAAGTCAACTCATGGGTCAGCTAATAGGTTTAGAACTTTTGACTTCTACCCTAAGATCAGCAGTCATTGGTTTAGTGCGAAAATTAGCAAGCTAGACTTTTTGGTTAGGTGTATGTAAACTACTTCCCATCTTTCCATGAACTGTAGAAGCCCAGATATTGTGTTAGACAGTGCACCTCCCCTCCTTCCCAACCGTTTTTTGACCAAGGAAACCAATATGTGACGTGGCATTAGTGACAACTCTTGTCTCTGGCTCCATGCTCTTGTCTGAGACGAGCACTGTCACCACGGAGTGCAAAGGGAGGGGAGCTTTGTCATATACACTTTACAACACAGGTGCAATCACAGCCCAGTCTGTTTATGCTAAGTCAGTGTATATATGCAGGGAGAGGCTAGCTAGGGTGTCAGTTTGAGGTTTCCGTTCCAAGTCAAGTGTCAGCACAATCACGATACAGAGCACACCTACAGTAATGCCCACAAATCGGTTGTCTTTATGAGGAGGAGCAAAAAAAGTTGCAATTGAATAAAGAAAGAAGGAATTTCATTTGCGATCAAAGGAAAAACACTGCAAAGTATCTGGACCAACATTCTATTGATAATGAGAATTCTTTTGACCATGTAATGCATCTTATGATGGAGGGATGGTGCATGACTTTGTGAGTGCATTACTGTGTGTGTACACACCTAATAACAGATTGGTGTTCCTCCAGAAACTATGGGGAAGATATTTGAAGAAAACGGTATTGCTGTTATTGGAAGTAAAGATTTTGTACCTCATTTGACTTTGATGAAGCTGTCAAGAGCCCCAAAGCTGCGTAAACAGGTGAGGTCCTGTTACCCGAGTCAAAATAATAATGCCGTTAAATGAAATCCCAGTTGAAGTCACAGAAATAGATATTCATTTAGATGTACCGTAGATATTCTGTTACAGCAAAAAAATAAAATAATATTTTTATGGTTACCAGATTAGAGTTACAGAGGAGGTCTAGTGGTATAATTATTGCTCTGACAAACACGGCGATACCTCATGTGTGATTTTGAACACCGGTTACATATGCGGGCGCATATGTAAACGGCTTTGTTCCAGTCTGTGGCTAGACGCCGGAAGTGCCGGATCGCAGATCGGGTCTCCCCTCCTGCTCCTCCGGGATAACAACCAAGCGGATTTTACCCGCATCGGTTGTTTTCCCTGGAAAGCCGATCCCCCGCTCTAAAAAATGGTACAGTGATGATGCCTGCAGCTGCGGGTATCATCCCAGTATAACCCCTGAAAGCCGAAGTCGCATATATGCGTACACTCGGCGGGAGGGGGATACCTTTTTTATCGGCGTATAACACGCACAGGCGTATAACACGCACCCTAACTTTAAGAGGGAATTTTCAGGAAAAATAAATTCCACAGCCCCCTGCGTATAACACGCAGGCACAGTTTACCCTCTATTTTCAGGGTAAAAAAGTGAGTGTTGTACGCCAATAAATTGAGTAATTACCAACATTTTCTGCATCAGGAAGCATGTAATGTGCAAAAATAGTACAAGCTGTATTTGTATGTGGTGTTTGTTTCCAGATGAATTCATGTACACTGTCACAAACACACGCAAAGAGCCTTTAAGAGACCATGATCCTTTATTTAGTCTCCATATAGCTGATATATTTTTCTGCATATATCAGTCTAAAAGGCCTTCAGGAAGAAGGGAAAACAAATCAAAACGTCTGAACACAATTTTGCAACTTTACTGTTAGTAAAACTGTGTATATCCAGATGAATTATACAAATTTTAGGACAAGTTTTTAAGGACAAAGGTTTTCAATTGGTTGTAAATGGTAATGGATATCTCCTGTTTTTTTTTTCTAGTAAAGAAAAACTGTCCCAAATGGCAAGAAAAAAAAATGTTTTTAAATTTAGTGGTATGTTTCTTTCCATTACCATAACCTACCATCTTCTCCTGCTCTTTGCAATCACACTGATTCCAGATATGTGTATGTTATTTGTTGTTTGTACCCGTAGTCGGGGCCAGAAACAATGGTGTGTGTTAAGACCTGCAGTAGTTAAGGTACTGCGGCCTTCTTTCCATCCCTCAATCGCCAAGCATCGCTACCATAGAAGGTAGAGGGATAGTGGAGATGAATGCAGTTTCCAAGATGATTCTTCCGAATAGTTAGAATATTCCCCCCCAAACATGAGCCAAGACTTCATGAAGGGTGTCCAGGTATAGAATAGCTTTATTGAGAGGCAGGTTCTTATATACACCAAAAGGAATACTTGAAGTAATCAGATGAACAATGACAATCTCCTCCCACAACATCATACAATGGTTTTACTAACGAGCCCCCTCTTCACTAGACCTCTTAGGAGACAGACGTCCTGTCTCCGATATAATCTACATGAGTTAATTACTGGTCATTTACCCAGACGAGGTGAGCTCTTCTCACCTGCTAAACAATAGAAATTCACACAATGAACGCTTCTTGAGAGACAGACGAAAGTTCATTTACATGACACTGCAGACGATATTATCACAGCAAGCTCTGCCTGGGAGATATTGAGATCAGTTAAGGAATAAACCAATTATCTCCAGATAGAGAGCACCCCAATTTTCCCAAAAGTTGGAACACCCCTTTTCCACACAAGGTATCCCTGCCATTACATATCCCCTGATAGCCCCGATCTGGGGGACCAACATATCCAAATTTCACCCAGATCGGTCCAGGGGTTCTTAAAAAACAAACAGAACCTATGAGAAAATCCAGAATAAAGTCTATTTTCTTCACAATACTCCCCCTTAGTTCCATGGGTTGGCATACCCGCCTAGACCCTGCCGGGTTGGCTAGGGGATGTCCGGGTCAAAATTATACTTCCAAGTCGGTTTGGCGGGAAAGTCCATCCGCATTACCGTTCTGCTTGCCTGGGCGGTAGCGGTCTCCGGTTAAAATGAGGTGGTGTCGTGGGTGGTACCGCGTTCGGTCGGTGGTGGGTCACAGGACCTGGCGTTGGGGTGCTGGACCTTACCAGGAGGCGGTTTCCACTAGCCTCGCCTTTTCTTCCCTCGTGATGCTCGTCTGCCAGCTTGGCTGCTTCCTCGATTGTGGCCGGCTTCCTGTCTCTGACCCAGTCCTTGGTGTCGTGGTCAAAAAATTGTTCTAGCAAGAAGAGTTGTAGCACCTCCTCTAGCGTTGTGGCCTGGCAGCCCTGTATCCAGTTTTGGGCCGCCCGATACATCCTAAAAGCCCATTCGGTGTAGGAGTCTTGGCCCCCTTTCCGTAATGCCCAAAACTTTTTCCTGTAAGTCTCTGGGGTCACGGCATACCTGGCTAGCAGAATGTCCTTTACCCTGGCGTAGTCGTGTATGGCTGTATCAGGAACTGCTCGGTATGCCTCTGCTGCTCGGCCCGTGAGTTTGCTGCTTAGAATCGCGGTCCATTGCTCCGATTCCAGACCCTCCAAAGCGCATTGACGCTCGAAATCTTGTAGGTATGCGTCAATTTCCATTTCTCCATCCGAAAAACGTTTAAACGCAGCATAGTTAATCTTTCTCCGCTGCCCTCCATTTATAGATGCGGCTAAGGAAGCGGTGTCTCTTTGGTTTACGCTTGCCTGTTGTGCTCTGCGTTCTGCGCTCACCTGCTCCAGGACTTGTGTCACCATCTCTGGTGTGGAATTTGGCCCATATAGGTTTAGCCTCCACATCACCTTCTGTTGGAACTCTGCTTCCTCCTGGCTGACATTCGCCATGCTGCTGGTTTGGTCGCCCTCCATTAGTTCTGCTATGAGGGTAGCTTTCTTTTTGTTGCTTGCCACCTGACCTCGGGCTTCCAGCAGATCCTTTAGCGTAGTCCTCTTTAGTCTCTCGTAATGCTGGGCCATTCACCTGCTGTTTTATGCGTTCCATTCAACCCCGCTGCTTGCCACCAGTTGTTAAGACCTGCAGTAGTTAAGGTACTGTGGCCTTCTTTCCATCCCTCAATCGCCAAGCATCGCTACCATAGAAGGTAGAGGGATAGTGGAGATGAATGCATTTTTCAAGATGATTCTTCCGAATAGTTAGAATATTCCCCCCCAAACATGAGCCAAGACTTCATGAAGGGTGTCCAGGTATAGAATAGCTTTATTGAGAGGCAGGTTCTTATATACACCAAAAGGAATACTTGAAGTAATCAGATGAACAATGACAATCTCCTCCCACAACATCATACAATGGTTTTACTAACGAGCCCCCTCTTCACTAGACCTCTTAGGAGACAGACGTCCTGTCTCCGATATAATCTACATGAGTTAATTACTGGTCATTTACCCAGACGAGGTGAGCTCTTCTCACCTGCTAAACAATAGAAATTCACACAATGAACGCTTCTTGAGAGACAGACGAAAGTTCATTTACATGACACTGCAGACGATATTATCACAGCAAGCTCTGCCTGGGAGATATTGAGATCAGTTAAGGAATAAACCAATTATCTCCAGGCAGAGAGCACCCCAATTTTACCAAAAGTTGCAACACCCCTTTTCCACACAAGGTATCCCTGCCATTACATATCCCCTGATAGCCCAGATCTGGGGGACCAACATATCCAAATTTCACCAAGATCGGTCCAGGGGTTCTTAAAAAAACAAACAGAACCTATGAGATAATCCAGAATAAAGTCTATTTTCTTCACAGTGTGCATTTATGTTCTTTTCCTACCTACAACACACTGACACCAATACTAATTTAGCCACTTGATGACCAGCAATGTACTGGCACATCACTGGGCTATAAGCAGGCCCGGACTGGGACAAAAAATAGGCCCGGGCATTTTAGACTGAGCAGCCCGGGGGGGGGGGGGGGGGGGCGGCGGGGGTTAATGATGATTAATAACTGGTCCTGTGGGCAGCAAGGGGAGGGTAGAAATCGCCCTGCTCATCTCTATCTGGCGCTGTGTTGGTGGCGGGGGGTAGGGGATCTCTGCTATCAGGTGTTTACTAGTTTGGGCGTCCCCTCTTGGCCTGCAACCTCTTGGTACAAGGCCATCTTAATAGCTTCATGGGCCCCTGGGCAAAGTAATGCGCTGGGGCCCCTACAAACCTTCCCCAATTTGGTTATCCACCTCAAAAAATATATAAGTAACCGCCCGACTGACTCCCGAAGCAGGCAGCCCCAGCGCTCGACTGCAGAGACCAGACCACACTGCTGTGCTCTGTCTTTTCAGCTCTGCTGCATCCTGCAGGGTTGTGACAGAACCGGCCCTAATCGGGCCCTAGGACCACTTGGGGCCCCTGGGCTGTGCCCACCAGTGCTGGGACAAGGTCATTTGGTGCCCAGGGCGAAGATGGCAAACTGTGCCCCCCCTACAAAACTTGTAGTTTCTACATTCAAACATATCACCCCACACAGTATTGCCCCTTCACATATCACCTCACACAGTATTTTCCCCTTTACATACAGTGGTGTCTCCAGCTTTCAAATTTAGGGGGGCTCAACTGACTACAACTATAAGAGACGTGCTCGGGTGTGTTTGAAACCCCACATGCCCGATCCCGCCAGGAAGCTGGCACTTCACACGGCTAATCACAAGCAGGGAGACATTTCCTGATCTGTGCAGCTGTGAACTGGGAAATGTCTCCCTGCTTGTGATTAGCGCTGTGCAATGTGGGCTTCCTGGTGGGATCAGCCAAGTGGGTTTTCAAACACGCCTGAGCCCATCTCTAACAACCAATTGTACTGGCCCTCCTGTGCATGAGCCCATCAGCCCCATAAAGTAATCAACACTGGGTCATAATGTCCTGCTGCCATGGAGACAGAGACCAGCGCTGTCAATAGCTGGGACAGGAGTCACAGGACAGCAACCCTGATAGTTCTGCTGCAGGTCCACAGTGGGAGGATTCCCCCATCCACCTGGAATGTGTAGATGGGGAATTGGAACATTTCTTTTTTTTATTCAACGTAATAGTTGAATGAAAAAAGTAATCACTGTATGGTCTGCCCAAGTGCTAAGACCAGTCATAGACAGTTTATATCTCAGCTGGTTCAGCAGGAACTGGCTGAGATTTAAACCATTAACCACTTACCCCCCGGACCATATTGCTGCCCAAAGACCAGAGTACTTTTTGCGATTCGGGACTGCGTCGCTTTAACAGACAATTGCGCGGTCGTGCGACGTGGCTCCCAAACAAAATTGGCGTCCTTTTTTTCCCACAAATAGAGCTTTCTTTTGGTGGTATTTGATCACCTCTGCGTTTTTTATTTTTTGCGCTATAAACAAAAATAGAACGACAATTTAAAAAAAAATGAATATTTTTTACTTTTTGCTGTAATAAATATCCCCCAAAAATATATAAAAAAACATTTTTTTTCCTCAGTTTAGGCCGATACGTATTCTTCTACATATTTTTCGTAAAAAAAAATCGCAATAAGCGTTTATTGATTGGTTTGCGCAAAAGTTATAGCGTTTACAAAATAGGGGGTATTTTTATGGCATTTTTATTAATATTTTTTTTTACTAGTAATGGCGGCGATCAGCGATTTTTTTTTCGGTATTGCGACATTATGGCGGACACTTCGGACATTTTTGACACATTTTTGGGACCATTGGCATTTTTATAGCGATCAGTGCTATAAAAATGCATTAGATTACTATAAAAATGCCACTGGCAGTGAAGGGGTTAACACTAGGGGGCGGGGAAGGGGTTAAGTATGCCTGGGTGTGTTCTTACTGTGGGGGGGTGGCCTCACTAGGGGAAACACTGATCTTCTGTTCATACATTGTATGAACAGAAAATCAGCATTTCCCCCGCTGACAGGACCGGGAGCTGTGTGTTTACACACACAGCTCCTGTTCCCCGCTCTGTACCGAGCGATTGCGTGTGCCCGGCGGCGATCGCGCCCGCCGGGCACACGCACGGGAGTCGGGGGCGAGCGGGGGGCGCGCGCGCGCCTCCGGCGGCGCGCGTGCGCCCCTAGTGGCGGCTAATAGGCAGGACGTCATATAACGTGATCTCGCCTACGAGAGCCACCTTGTGGACGTATTTCGACGGTGCGGCGACGGCAAGTGGTTAATGGCAGGCTGAATGTACCAAGTTGATCGATCACGTTGTGTACAACCAGCCTGCCGGATTCTCTTATGATTATCACTAGCGGTTACTATAGCTGCTAGTGATAATCATTGTTTGTTGGGAGAATACAATTGCTCAGTGGAAGGGATTCCCCTGTCACCACTGACTGTACTGACAGGGGAATCATGCAAGTTTCTTCCCTGCAATCTGTGGTTGCTGGAAAGAAATGTGTACCATCTATTAACAGCCTAACTGAAAGTGAAAGTGAATTAAGTGAACATCTAGAAAGAACATGGGGGGATGGGGGAGGGAGACAGGTGGGTGAGAGAAGGCAGAGGGATGGACAATGATCACAGTGTACTGCAGTGTACACTCACCCACATTTCCAGGCTAAAAGATCAGATCATCTTTGTGACACAGAGGAATCTGCTGTTTTCATATTTCCCACCCACAAACACATCTTCTTCTCTCCAGATACAGCTGCACACACGCAGGGGATAGTGTGGGCGGGGCTGGAAGTCACTGGAGGAGCAGAGGTGGGAGGAGCTGTATTCCTCTCTGATCTCTCTGGTCAGTGAAAGGGAGGGGGGTGATGTTTCGCTGGGCTGTGCAAGTGTCACAGTCACTCTTACAGAGCTGCAGCCAGTCTTAGATCTTACAGACTGATTCTCCTGTCCTACGGACGGACGGGAGGAATCAGTCTGTTTGTTCATGGTTACTGAGAGCAAATCCTCCCCCCCCACCGCTGTTGGAGTCCTTTCTAAAGTGCTCTCCTCCCTGCCAATGAGGATGCAGGGGGAGGGAGCAGATTGGGCAGCCGTGACTATGCGAACGGCTATGTATGGTATTATGCTCAGTAAGAAAGCAGATGGAGGGAGAGAAATCTGCCCCCTCTCACACTCAGCCCTGGGCACCCGCTCCTCCCGCCCACCCCTTGTACCAGCCCTGGTGCCCACCCAATAAGACAGCCCTGCCTTGGTACACCCCTTGGGAGATGTAACATGCGGCCCGCCGAGGGCCGTTCGCGGGCCGCCACCGGCCCGCGGGCCGCCGCGGCCCACCGGGCATATGCCCGGTATGCCCTATGGCCAGTCCGGGCCTGGCTATAAGTGGTTATACCAGGATGACGCCTACAGCTGCAGACATCATCCAAGTATTGTTTTTTTGGAACCAATGGTCTGCTTTCTTGTAAAAGCAATTCTAGTGTCTAACTAGCCACTGGATTGCTTTTACAAGCAGCAGGGAGGGGGCATCCCACCACCTTCTGCAGCTTTCTTGAGCGGGAGACCTGGGCAACCAGCCAGCTTTTATTTTGGCTGAACATAGAGGTAATCGGGGACCGAAACGGCTCTAATCATCTCTATGGTATAGGAAAACTGAAGCGATGAGCATTCATTAGAGCTTCATGATTAATCGTTAGGAATCGGTATCGCAATTTTATGTGGAGACACCAGTGCCCATCAGTGCGGTGTCACCAGTGCCTTATCAGTGCCCATTAGTGCGGTGTCACCAGTGCCTTATAAGTGAAGTGACCCCAGTGCCTTATCAGTGCCCATCACTGCAGAGCAGGGAGAGTTACAGATCTTCGGGATGACAGAGCACCCTTCGGGCTGATAGGTCTTTATGTGAGAACACGGCTCGTGGTACAGGCTTCCTGCACCGGAATTGTGATAGACAGCACAGAGCGCACTGTTCCAATGTGCAGGGAGGTGGGGCTGTACCATGAGCCGTGCTCTCACATACAGGGCGGTCGGTGGAGGCTGGGAGGATGGGAGCTGTGCTGGCAGGGAGGAGGAGAACAGCAGAGGAGGAGGACACCACCTCTGCGGACGGCACAGACCAGGGGCTGTGAGACCTTTCCGCACACATGAAAAATTGGTAGGAATAGAACTCCCTGCTCGTGTTCAAAGGACTACAAGGGGCGTGTCAGACAGCTGGCTGAGGTTACTGGAGGGATAACAGCCAGCGGTCTTAGCCTAGGTTCACACTGCTGCGAATTCAAAATCGCGGTAAAATGCGCGATTTTACCGCGATTTTGCGGCTGCGATTTTGCCGCGATTTCGGCCGCAATTTAATGTAAATCGCGGCCCGAAATCGCAAAAAGTAGTACAAGAACTACTTTTTGAAATCACAGATGCGGCGTCGCACTGATTAGGACAGTGCCATTGTCGACAATTGCCGCCGATTTGAGATGCGATTTGACATGTCAAATCGCATCTCAAATCGTTCCAAATCGTACCCAGTGTGAACCAGGGCTTACAAACAGGAAATCACCAGGCAATAAAAAAAATTCAACAAGTTCAGCAGGCTATTGCAGAGGAACTACAGAGCTCAGAAGAACATGGCTGACATTGTTGGTGAAGCTAGGAGATTAGCAATGAGAGCATGGAAAATAAATTGCCTGGAGTTCTGCTTTAAAGCTGCTAAAAAGACAAATGAGTCTGATTTCAATTTTTTATGTAAAAATTGTGTAATGTGTATTTTATGAATAGATATTGCCAGTGTAAAGTGAAATAAATGCTTTCTGTAAGAATACACTTTAAATATTGATAAACGTTTTTATTTGCTGTCCACTTTATGAAACATTTACACATTTTTGTGTAAGGAAATGTGTCTGTTTTTGCCTTGAATTTATAGACTATGTTTTATAGTGTGTTTTGCACCTAAAGTTTTCTAAAACTAAACACTTGTCATCTAGGGAATTAAAAAGATTGATACTAGCCTATACAAGGATTTCCAAAGTCATCACTTCGGAGAGGAGTTTTTTCAACAACTGGATCTGTGCTCAATGTTAAAGAAGAGACAAACAAATGGTTACTATCACATTGAAGCTTCCATCTTCTTTGGTAAGGAAAATTAAATCTTAAGCATGGTGTATGATTGACTCTTTCAGGGAGATTTACTAAATTTGTTGCAACTGTGCATAGTAAACAATCGGCTTCTAGGTTTTATTATCAATAGTTTATTGCTGAAGTAAGAAGCTGATTGGTTACCATACACAGCTGCACTAATTTAGGTAAAGCTCCCCTTTTATGTCTATGTGTATCAAATTTACCTAAAGTGAACATTAAAGCTGAACTCCAGTCACAAAATCATCCCATAGTTTTTATGAAGGAAGAATACAGGGAATGAAATGTAGTTTTTGTTTCCCTCTTAGTTTCAGCTATGTGATGTGTTGAGGTTTACCTCTCTGGCAGCTGTCTGTTCAGTGTCAATTCAGCCTAAATGTTTGCTTTGGATGTATCCTTCTTTTCTGCTGTATTTTTACTTGAGTTGGAAGATTTCAATAGCTACTGATAGATTTATGCAAGATACGGAAAATTGTGGAAGGCTCTGCAGTTATCCATTGAGTGCAGAATTTACAACATACCATTTAGTATACTGATGTTCTTCTAGCAGTATTGAAGTTGGTAGTGACACCTGTCTGTGTTCCAGTGGGACTAGATTCTGCCATTCGAGGCAGGCCAGTTGTCTGGGGAATTCTTACTGAGTGTTTGAACCAGGGTTGTGGCAGATCACCTGAATTAATCTCTGAGGACGGTTGTTGGAATTTTCTCCATTTAGTTTAGTATACTGGTGTCTTGTAGTCTGCAGTGACTGCCCATTTGTGTTCCATCTAGCAGAGAACTTTACTTCATAAGGTCAGTAAGTCTAGGGTTTTCTTGTGGAATTATTGGGCCCAGAGCCAGGGCACTGTTATCGCCCCTGTTTCTGAAGACTCACTTGCTGTGAGTGGCTGAAGCAGGGTTTTTGCTGGTGGACACTACTGAGGGGCATAGATAATTTTATTGAACTTTGGACTGACAGTTTTCCATTGGCACTGGACTCCACTAATCTGCCCTGTTTGTCTGTGTGTTTGTTTTTGGGGTCTGGTCAAGCTTTTCTGCCTGGGCCACCATTTGAATTTTCTGCAGTCCCTCCTTAATGATGCAACAGTAATTAGTGTGTGCATGCACCAGCTTCTCATTAGATCCTTGTGTTACCTTCTTGCTCATGTTTTCTCTGCACAGTGGCTCTGACTGAGCCCAGAGCATTGTTTGGAGGATGCTGCATATGGCTTTTAAAGGAGAAGAAGCCTACATTTTTATTGATGAAGCATTGTGACAGCCACTCTTGATCTCATATGGATGCTGAAATTCATGAATTCATCTTTCCATCACATAACTTGGAGTAAAATCTGGAAGGATTGTCACACTGGAAGCCAGCCTTGGGGTGGAGTTCTGGATCACCTGTCTGTTCAGAGTAGTTGGTCTCAGTAAAAGCTTCCAATTCACATTCTAGAATTATGAGCAATTAATCTGTTAATTAGCTGGACTGCTCCCCCATTACTAGATGGCACCAAGAGTGTTCTGGTACTGTCAAAGGCAATGTCTGTCCTGTCATGGGCCGAGTTACATGTTCCAATGATTTCTTCTATACACGTTCCTGAGGTGGAAAACCAACAGGCAGCTTTTCTCAGCAGATTCATCTTCTAGACCCCGGGGGAAAAGTCTCCCCATCCTGAGGCCTTACAGGATATATGTCTACATTGGGGAACCAACAAAATGCATAATGTATTTCTTTCTTTCTTTCTTTCAAACACATGACATTTTTTGATTCGATAGTGCCTCCATTGATTTACAAATTTTACCAAAAGCCTTCAATCTCACCTCATGTTGCTACAGAAAATAATTTTTGTGGACAGGAAACTTCTTTTCTTTTCAGGAATTTTCTTTTCCTGCACTCATGCAAATTTCTTTTTCGACTATATTTCTCACACGATTCTCCTATCATTGATTAGAAAATTGTTTGTTTTTCAAAAGAATTTCAAACATGCCTGATCACTCAAATTCGAAAAGAAAATTCTTAGATTTTCAAAATATATATATTTTTTAATTTGACTCGTGTATGGCCGGCCTTAATTGTTCAAATCTGTAAGGTCGGTGTATCTGTTTCTGTGGATGCTAGTGCTAGTTTTAGCAGAAAAGGTCTGCAAGAGGCTATTTTTTTCCCGTGCTTTCCCATTGTTTTGTATTTTTGTTTTGGCCACATTCACCTATGTTGCTTTGGTATACCCATCCTCAGTTTGGACTGCTTTAGGACATCCTCTGGTTGTTAACAAAGCTGTGATAGAGAAAATAGGAGTCTTGTCATTTTCATTCTTTTCTAGGAGTCCATTCAGGGTTGCAGCTCCCTCCCGTTATATGCTATTCTTTCTTTACTTCAATGTATGGTACTTATTCATTCAGTTTTGGGAACGTTCCTTTGATTTTCTAACCGTTATTGTGGTCACTTCTATCTTTGTTTTCAACTGCAGTGACAAGAAAATTGTTCTATGTTTTTTGTGCATAGGACAAACAAGGCTAAGCAACTCAACTATGCACAAACACAGGAACTGGGATGCAGAAAAATGGCAGCAGGTGTTCTAGACTGATTAGTAAAAATGTTAAATATTTAGCTATTGCAAAGGGTTGGAGAGCATTACAATAATGAGTGTCTGTCTGCAATCAACAGTGAAGCACGATGGAGGTTCCTTGCAAGTTTGGGGCTGCATTTCTGCAAATGGAGTTGGAGCATTGGTCAGGATCAATGGTGTCCTCCATGCTGAGAAATACAGGAAGTTACTTATCCATCATGCCATACCATCAGGGAGGTGTGTGATTGTCCCCAAATCTATTCTGCAGCAGGACAATGACCCCAAACACACAGCCAATGTCATTAAGAACTACATGCAGTGCAAAGAAGCAGGCTGAATGTACAAAAAAAAAAAAAAACTGTCAGTTTAGGTCGGAGCCACTGTACTAACAATCTGATGTATTGTGTTTTGACTGGGGAAGTCCCCTGCCAAAACACTCCGGACAGCAGAGTGCTGTACGTAAGCCAGTCTGTAGACCTTTTTTTCTGTCATGCCTCTACGACAAAAGCTGTCCGAACAGACCAACTGCAATACAAATTGAACCAGCCAATGCCGCACAACATTCGGTCCCCCCGTGTCCAGGGCTTAAGTCTATCTGGTATTGCATTTTGAGACAGAAGGATTTGAGGCAGCCTACATCCACAGAAGATCTGTGGGTAATTCTCCAAGATGTTTAGAGCAACCTACCTTCTGAGTTCCTTACAAAAACTGTGTGTAAGTGAACATGGGAGGAACTGATGCGGTTTTGAAGGCAAAGGGTGGTCACACCAAATATTGATTTTGATTTTTCTTCTGTTCATTTGCTGTCCATTTTGTTAACTGACACTTCTATTTCTGAAAGCATTTATAATTTACAGAATTTTTTCACACCTGCCAAGGACTTTTACACAGTACTGTTTGCATGTATTTGAGCATATACATGTAAAAATTCTGGCCGGCAACTCAGATTTCAGTTTCTTTTTTTTACTAATCGATACGCAGCGCATGTTTATGTGCCTGTGTGTACAGGAACATTGAAAACAATGGGCTGCATTTAGGCAAGTAAAGAAAAAAAAAAAGCCCGTATGCCTAAAAACAGAGCGTTTTCAAACAGTAGTGTGTGTTTGTAAACATTTGGAGGAGAGATACAAACGAGGTATGATCACCAATTATCTTACCATGGAAATGAAAGTATATATAAAAGCATGTAGGGGAATGATTGATAATATACCAATGTGCTTTGTGTGACTCATTTAAAAACACATTCCTTTTTTAGTAGCTGCAAAAAGGAAGCCTTTAGTTTTACTGTTTACTAATGATCTATTGGTGCTCACTTAAGGACAGTGTTTAAAATAAAGTATAACATAAACGACCATATGAAAAGAAAATACAGCAAACAGACGCACTGGGTTTTGGTCTGTTTGCGTTTTAAATGTGTAATTACATCTTTTATGTGAATGTTTTGAGCAGCAAGTCACTTAAGTAAATGATGATCTAAGCCATCTGGAAACAAAAACTGAATTTTGAACAATACTGAATTATAGGTTTAGTACCACCTAATTCTTAATGTGTACAATAGCTGTACTACATCTCTGTGTTATTGGTTCTAGTCTCAGCTGACAGCTGACGTTTTCTGAATTTCTTCTTAATAGTAAATGTTATTTGGTTGAAATAATGATCTGTTGCCACAGTAGGTGGCAGTAGATCATCATTTCAAGCCTAATGCTTTTTACTTTCACATAGCTTTACCATTATCGTATGGCAGATTCTTTTAAAGTCTTAAATGTAATTCTTAGATCTGAATCGCAGGCATGCAGCTAGCAATGATCAAATGATAAATGAAGCCAGACTTTTAATTTGGTTGCCCTTACTAGTGAGTGCATTGAGGCCCTTATTCTCCAATGCCATAGCAGCCTAGCTTGCTCAAGGACTCTGATCTCCAGCCTGCTGATTGAACAGTGAAGAAGCAGCAGCACAGTGATGGGGTCATAACTTTGCTTACTCTGCTCTTACCCTGAATGTTCAATCTTCAAATGTGTGTATGCAGCAGATCCTGAGTGGCTCTTTTTTTTATACATTCATCATATATCTGGAGTTCAACTTTAAAGTAAACCTTTCTTTTCAAAATAGTTACTGAACCAGCACTCCTATATATAATAGTAGGACATCATAATGTTTCTGTACATGCTTTAATGTGTGTTAATTGAGCTCAGTGCACCCCAGAGATTTCTAAACTTGGTCACCTGCTACATAGAAATACTAACTATTCTGCAGTTTGGCACCTCGCACACTCACAACAGTATATGTGCGAGTCTTAAGTCTTTGCTGAGGTGCCTGTTGTACATTGTGGTATAACAGGGCCAGGGTTGGTTAAGGTATACATCATGGTACATGAATTCAGGAGTCTCAAAGGTATATTGGAACTGCATCTAACTGAACTGAAAGTATTTAGGAACATGTTATGTTTCCTGTTACTCTATAACAGTGCTGATTAAATATATTATAGGTTCTTCCACATCATGTCTGTTGTCCTATCAGGACTCCTGGTAACCTAAATCTCAGGCTGCTCTGGTATCAACCTAGATTTCCTGGTCAAGAGCTGGGGGATGTATCCTTCCACACACTAAGCTTCACTTTTAGCCAGGGTGTCTGCCAGATGTCAAAAATAGGCAATTAGGATGCTAGAAGAGTCAGGGTGGCTGGGTGCATGTTTGCATACAAAAGCACAAAGGGATTCATGGTACCTTGGGTGCTAAATATTCAGGCAGCTGGAATTGCTGTTATAAGTTCAGTTGGCTTCATTTTAAATCTAAGAAGATTAATATTACTGTATGTCCTCATTTACAGCATTGGGTGTCTTAGACTTAAAGAAGCCCTATCATTATTTTTTTACTCCCCTTTAACACCCATTCAAATCTGTCCCTGTGTTTCTAAGCAGCATGGCCGAATGGTTGACATCCCTCTGTTCTGTCCGACAACGCTGCTAGGAAGGAGATGGACTTGGGATTGGGACTTCTCTAATCTATGGCATTAGGGGCGACTCCAGGGACTAGCACTGCTTTTCACAAAGATCACACAGCCCGCAGTGGCTATCAGGGCAGATTTTACACATATAAAGCCCAGGCAATGAATGACATGGTGCTCTAACTGAGGTTTTAGTCACAGCACCAGCCTGACATTGCTGAAGCTTATTCCTAAATAGTAAATGCTCGCACAGCATCGCAATGTTCTGTGATCCATTGGCTGTGACTGTGTACATGTACAATCCGCCTCTGGTAGGTATACAGGGCTGCAGTGATCATTAGTATTAATGTATGGGTATTTTTTTATTCATACATACCTAGGTGCATGCAGCATTGGTCTGATGCCTCTTCTGTCCCCCGTCACCTCTAACAACAAAAGAAGTGCTAGACAGCATAATGAGGTGTTTTTAGGGGGCATTGGGCCACTGAAAAGAACTGGACCAAGTGCTAAATGCACTTGTTACCAAGCAGAATTAAAGTAGAATTCCAGCCTAACACAAAAGTCTTAAAAATTTTCTCTCCTTCTATGAGGGGTAACATTTGTAAAAAAAAAGTGCATATTTACCCATTTTTCAGTCCATTCGTGTGATCTGCAGCTTTGGCAGTGACTGCAGGTAAGAGGAGGGAGCAGTCGGAACAGCTGAGACATGGGCACCTAATGTCATTGCTTCCAGAATTACCAGCCGTTGTCAAGCTGTGTTTCCTTTTGCCTGGCTCAATTGTGGGCCAGGGAACAGCTGAACAAAACCACACAGCATCTAGCCTGGGCTAGACGCTCTCTATATGAATACTTAAACAAACCGTGCTCTATGTTCATCAAATCTCTCTGTGGCCCAGGGAAACACATATTTATCCCTTATGTCACCACTAGACAGTGAGACAAGGTTCAACCTTTTTTTAGATATTCCTAATGAGTTTAGAGAATTTTACTGTGGCCCTTACAATATCCATATGTTGCCTGACCTAGGGTGGGAGTGGGGGAAACCTTAGGCCTCGTACACACGATAGGTTAACCAGAGGACAACAGTCTGATGGACCGTTTTCATTGGTCAAAACCGATCGTGTGTGGGCCCCATAGGTTATTTAACCATCGGTTAAAAAAAAGCCAACTTGCTTTAAATTTAACCGATGGATTCCTTACCGATGGGAAAAAAACGATCGTCAGTAGGCACAACCATCGGTTAAAAATCCACGCATGCTCAGAATCAAGTCGACGCATGCTTGGAAGCATTGAACTTCGTTTTTTTCAGCACGTCGTTGTGTTTTACGTCACCGTGTTCTGACACAATCGTTTTTTTAACCGATGGTGTGTAGGCGCGACGGACCATCATTCAGCTTCATCGGTTAACCGACGACAGCAGTCCATCAGACCGTTCTCATCAGATGGACTGATCGTGTGTACGAGGCTTTAGAGTACATCAGAGTCTCGGACTTGCCTACATTGCCTGGTGACTCTAAGGAGACACTGGGGTTGGCAATTACAGCGAGGTGCTGGGGATAGTCCTGGCCCAAACAAAACTCCAAAAGGTCCCAGGCCCCCGATGGCTTCTCGATGGCCAATTACCATTTGTTCTTAGCCAGATTGACCCCCAGCTCAGGAGGCTAGGGACAATGCCATTTGTGTCCTCTATCTTATCCATGTGGCCCGCACCTGGAAGTGTTCCTTTTTTCTGCTCTCCACAGATGCAGAACAGGCCTTCAACAGGGTGGCCTGGCATTTTATGCAGGCCACCCTGTGCCACATTGGCCTAGGCTTCCCTGTCAGAAGCGACTTTAATATATCTGGCCTTTTGAAGTCCTTGGGCCATCATAAAATTGCAGCCTTCATGGACGAATTAATATTCCTGTTAACATTCCTGGTTTCTAATCCAGTTAATCCGATTAATCTAATTTTTCCCTGCTGAATCCTCTCAAAGCTCTCAGTATGTATGGTGCATTATCCAATCTATCTGGCCAAATTGGCGGCCCTCAACATTACACTCTCACCTTTAGAATTACATTCCTTTTGTACCTACTTTCGTTTCCACTGGGCTGACAAATCGATAAAATATTTGAGTTTAAACGTCACCCTGGATATTAAGGACCTACAATGGATATAAAAAGTCTACTGTTAGAATGTCAGGTTTCTGTGATGTAAAAAAAATTAGACAAAGACAAATGATTTCAGAACTTTTTCCACCTTTTAATGTGACTTATAAACTGTACAACTCAATTGAAAAACAAACTGAAATCTTTAAGGGGGAAGTAAAAATAAAAAAATGTGGTTGCATAAGTGTGTTCAGAATTTAGCAATCACATTCAAACTCATGTTAAATAGGAGTCAGTACACACCTGCCATAATTTAAAGTTCCTCTGATTAACCTCAAATAAAGTTCAGCTGTTCTAGTAGGTCTTTCCTGACATTTTCTTAGCCGCATCCTACAGCAAAAGCCATGGTCCACAGAGAGTTTCCAAAGCATCAGAGGGATCTCATTGTTAAAAGGTATCAGTCAGGAGAACGGTACAAAAGAATTCATTAGATATACCATGGAACACAGTAAAGACAGTCATCATCGAGTGGAGAAAATATGGCACAACAGTGACATTACCAGGAACTGGATATCCCTCCAAAATTGATGAAAGACGAAAAGAAAGCTGGTCAGGGACGCTGCCAAGAGGCCTACATCAACATTAAAGGAGCTGCAGGAATATCTGGAAAATACTAGCTGTGTGGTATATGTGACAACAATCTCCCCTATTCTTCAAGTGTCTGGGCTATGGGGTAGAGTGGCAAGACGGAAGCCGTATCCAATCCCAGCAAAATTTTGCAAAAACACATCTGAAGTCTCCCAAAAGCATGTGGGAAAATGTATTATGGGATGATGAAACCAAGGTTGAACTTTCTGGCCATAATTCCAAAAGATATGTGTGGCGCAAAAACAACACTGCATATCACCAAGAGAATACCATACCCACAGTGAAGCATGGTGGTGGCAGCATAATGCTTTGTGGTTGTTTTTCAGCAGCTGGAACTGGGGCCTTAATCAAAGTAGAGGGAATTATGAACAGTTCCAAATACCAGTCAATATTGGAACAAAATCTTCAGGCTTTTGCTAAAAAGCTGAATATGAAGAGGAACTTGGATTTTGCGAACGCGTTCGATACAGTTCCGCACACACTGCTCATGTGTAAGTTAAAGTATACAGGCTTGGAAATATCAGTTTGTAAATGGATAGAAAACTAGCTAAAAGACAGAATTCAGAGAGTAGTGGTTAATTATTCTTTCTCTGAATGGTCTAAGGTTATCAGTGGTGTACCGCAAGATTCATTACTGGGACCCTTACATTTTAATATCTTTATAAATGATATTGGGTCTGGGATCAAAAGTAAAATTTCTGTCTTTGCAGATGACACTAAGCTATGCAGTGGAATAACGTCCTTACAGGATGTCTCCAATTTACAAGCCAACCTCAATGCACTAACAATGTCTAACTGGGCGACTATGTGGCTTTGATGAGGTTTAATGTTGATACATGTAAAGTTATGCACTTGGGGGCTAAGAATATGCATGCATCATATACAACTGGGGGAATCCTTAGTGGAGATGGATCCTTTCTTGTATTAAAAGAGGTATGGACTCCTGAGAGAGAGAGAGAGAGAGATCATTGTGCCCCTGTACAAATCATTAGTAAGACCTCATCTGGAATATGCAGTTCAGTTTTGGGCACCAGTTCTCAAAAAGGATGTCGGGGAACTGGAGAAAGTGCAGAGAAGGGCAACACAACTGATAAGAGGCATGGGGGAACTTAGCTATGAGTAAAGATTAGAGGAACTGATTTTGTTCAATCTTGAGAAGAGTAGAATAAGGGGGGGATATGATCAACATGTACAAATGTATAAGGGATCCATATAGTGAACTTGGTGTTGAGTTATTCACTTTACAGTCATCACAGAGGACACAGGGGCACTCTTTACGTAAAGTACGGAAAGTTTTGTTCACAGTAAGAGCTGTGAAAATGTGGAATAGACTCCCTCCAGAGGTGGTTCTGGCCAGCTCAGTAGATTGCTTTAAGAAAGGCATGGATTATTTTCTAAATGTACATAAAATAACTGGGTACTAAAATTTATAGGTAATGTGGATTCCAGGGAAAAGCCGATTGCCTAAAGAGAACTGTGCCAGCTTTAGCTTAGTTTAGTGAAAGTTACCAGAATCCTGTAACAATATATTTTGATGGTGAGTCTCTACAAAGGCTAGAAAAAGCTATTCTGCAAATAAAAGAATAAAATTGTTCTGATGTTTTAAGAAGTTCAGAGGAGGGCAGGTAGTGTGAAGCCAAAAGATTCTCTATGATGTATGTACAGTATGTTCGTTTCTCTATTTTTCTGAACAGTACTATAACTTTATAACTCTTATCCATAATGGAAATGCAGCTATACTACTATATATTTTCTTTTATATATTTATATATATATATATATATATATATATATATATATATATATATATATATATATATATTTAATGTATTTAGATATATATAAATATATATAGTAATGATCTGGGGTGATTAAACTCTAGTGGTGCATGCGATTTGAAGAAATCGTGTCAGTCCCGACTGCATTTTCAAAGGCATGGCAGCCCATTTTTATTCAAAAGAAACAAAGTTTAAAACTAAACATTAGATTCCCTTGCAGGGGTATTCAGCATTACAGTCCTACATCAGAACAAGCATTTAGCTTTCCTGGCTAAAACACAGCACTCCTGCTTAGGCCTTACACCTTAGGCTTTGGTCTGTCTTTCCCAGACCTGATGTTTAGCACCACCTGTGCTTGCAGCTTCGTGCTGCAATTGCTCCCTCCTGACTCCTAGGCCAGAATTCCTGTCTGTCGGATGGAGCGGTCTCTAAGAATGAGCACTGACTTCTATTCTTGGGATGTTTATGAACCCAGCCCACAGGTGTGCAATTAGTATTCCTGACAAAATCAGGCATCATATGCACTGTGACAGGGGGTCGCATCTCCACTATTTGTTGGGCTTATTAAGGAAAGTTTTCCTGCACAGTATTTATTATTTAAGCCATTTTTAATGATGGTACTTTTAACTACTTGCCGACCTGCGCAAGATCACGTAGCTATACGTCATCTCGCTATGCAGCCAATAGGCCCCTGGTCCGGGCGCGCATGCCCGGCGGTCGCGATCACCGCCGGGCACCCGCGATCGCTCGTTACAGAGCGAGAACCGTGAGCAGTGTGTGTAAACAATACAATTTATGAACAGCGATCTGTCATTTCCCCAAGTCAGTCCCACCCCCCCTTTAGTTAGAACACACCTAGGGAACATACTTAACCCCTTCCTCGCCCCCTAGTGTTAACTTCTTCCCTGCCAGTGGCATTTTTATACTAATCATTGCATTTTTATAGCACTGATCGCTATAAAAATTATTATTATTATTATCATACAGGATTTTTATAGCGCCAACAGTTTGCGCAGCGCTTTACATCAGGGAAGACAGTACAGTCACAATGCAATTCAATACAGGAGGGATCAGAGAGCCCTGCTCGTTAGAGCTTACAATCTAGAAGGGAATGCCAATGGTCCCAAAAATGTGTCAAAAGTGTCCGCCATAAGGTCGCAGTACTGATAAAAATCGCTGATCGCCGCCATTACTAGTAAAAAAAAATATATATTAAAAAAATGCCATAAAACTATGCCCTATTTTGTAGACGCTATAACTTTTGCGCAAACCAATCAATAAACGCTTTTTGCAATTTTTTTTATGAAAAATATGTAGAAGAATACGTATCGGCCTAAACTGAGGAAAAAAATAGTTTTTTTATATATATTTTTGGGGATATTTATTACAGCAAAAAGTAAAAAATATTCATTTTTTTTTCAAAATTGTCGCTCTATTTTTGTTTATAGCACAAAAAATAAAAACCGCAGAGGGGATCAAATGCCACCAAAAGAAAGCTCTATTTGTGGGGGAAAAAGGACGTCAATTTTGTTTGGGACCCACGTCGCAGGACCGCGTTAAAGTTAAAGTGACGCAGTGCCTAATCGCAAAAAGTGGCCCGGTCATTGACCAGCAATATGGTCTGGGGCTGAAGTGGTTAAAATACAAAATCAATCTTTATAACTACAGTCTAAAAATCTGAAATTTATTCACCAGACATGTAATCATACAACATAGTTATATATATTGGTTGACAAAAACAAACATTTTGATGAAATTTAAATACCGATTGTGTTACATAACATTTTGAATATCAGTTGAAAGACCCGCTAAATGGGAGTGTAGTACCTTTGATATTACACAACAATAATAAACTTCCTTGTAAAATGACAATTAGACAGAATGTCTGTATTTCACAACTTCATCCGTTACTATACTGCAGGTAAGTGAGTGGTTAACAATGTGAAATAAAATTAGACATTTTTTATGTAAATAAATTGGAAACAATGAAAATTAAAAATGTATTGAAAATTCAATCTTTAGAGAAAAATCTACAAAGTGGTTATTTATTCGGGAGAAAAATCAATTGTATAATATTCAATAAATCAATATTTAAGAGAACACAAATGAAAACAAGATAAAAATCAACACAACATAATTACCCAAACTGGTCTGAATTGCTGGTTACCAGAGTTTTTAGAATAGCTGCCGTAGCTTTCAGGATGGATACTCTTAAAGAGGAATTACTTCTTACGACCTCCGAGTTCCAAAGCATAAGGCCCCATACACACGATAGAATCCATCCGCTGAAAAATCCCAGCGAATGGGTTTCAGCGGATAGATCCTATGGTGTGTACACTCCAGCGGATCTGTTTCCGCGGATATATCTCCCCTGGGATGGATTCCAGCAGATCGAATATTCGCTGACATGCTAAACAAATCCATCTGCTGGAATCCATCCCAACGGATGGATCCGCTGGTCTGTATAGACTCACCGGATCCATCCGTCCGAAGGGATCCCCCGCATGCGTCGTAATGATTCGACGCATGCGTGGAATTCCTTATATGACAGCGTCGCGCACGTCGCCACGTCATAATCGCGGCGACGGCGCGACACGTCATCGCCAGAGGATTTCGGCGCGGATTTCAATGCGATGGTGAGTACACTCCATCGCATGAGAAATCCGCTGAAATCCTCGAGAGGATTTATCCGCGGAAACATTCTGCTGGAACGTATTCGTGGATAAATCCTCTCGTGTGTATGGGGCCTAAGGTGTTCAGGAATCTTCATGAATGTAAAAGTGTTAGTTGATGAATGGTGTATGTGTCTGCGTGTATGATCGATGGTCCTCGGGTGTTTTGAGTCTTCTTGAGTGTGTGTATCTGAGTGTCCCATCATAGCATCTCTCTTGTCTATAAATACCATCTCAGACAATAAGATCATAAAAATTATTATAAGCTCTGCCCAAAAATTATGGCTTCTTTTTCATTGGTAAAAAAAATCGAATGATTTAATTTTCAGTGCGTTCATTGAGTTTTAGGTAATATCACCTTCAACCACTAGAGCAGAAAAATGTGTTCTGAGCTATCTTTTAAATAATATGTTCTATGTGTATTAGTTTGTATAATAGTAAGAAGAATATATCTGAGTATTCTGGTAACCGGTCTAATATAAAATACGCTCAGTATAATTTTAATAATCACTATCACATGAAATTGTTATATATATATATATATATATATATATATATATATATATATATATATATATATATATATATATATATATATATATATATATATATATTGTGGTACCCCACCAGTGTCTGAATACAGATTTCTGTTTGGGAGGAAACTGGCTTTTCAGTTTCCTCATTATTTACAAAAGTCCACTTTGGGACCTGGAGCCTGGTGATTTCTTAGAGAGCCGGGTGGGTTGAAATCCCCAGTCCTGGATCCGGGTTTTGAGACTCAACGGCACACTGATTGTTTAGGTGTGTGTGGGCCTGATAGTAGAGTCAGGACCAGAATTCTGGACTCCACCCTCCAGAGGAGACCAGGCTTGCAAGGGAGAAGCCAGAGAGTGCAGGTGTGCACAGTGAAAGTCAGAGACCCAAGTCTGAGGGTCAGAGCAGTGAGGGGCTGCTACCTGTATGGACAGTGTTGGCAAAGGGGATTAGTCTGTAGGAGACAGACAAGAGCCTGAAGAGGAAGGCCTGAGCAGCACTACTGTATGTATAAGACAGGAGGCTGAAGTTATTATTTTGTACGGACGGTGAAAATTTGAAATTTTTACGTCGTTTGCGTAAGTCGTTCGTGAATAGGGCTGGACGTAATTTACGTTCACGTCGAAACCAATATGTCCTTGCGGCGTACTTTGGAGCAATGCACACTGGTATATGTACACGGACGGCGCATGCACCGTTCGTAAAAAACGTCAATCACGCCGGGTCACCAAACATTAACATAAAACACACCCCCCATCCTCATTTGAATTAGGCGCGATTACGCCGGCCCCATTTACGCTACGCCGCCGTAAGTTAGGAGGCAAGTGCTTTGTGAATACAGTACTTGCCTCTCTGACTTAAGGCGACGTAGCGTAAATACGATACGCTATGCCGCCTTAAAGATGCGGCGACTTACTTGAATCTGGCTATATGCCTCTTACTAAATTACTTTGGAATGTGTACTTTCCAAAAAGGGGTAATTTGGGGGGGTATTTGTACTTTCCTGGCATGTTAGGGTCTCCAAAAATGAGATAGGCCGTCATTGCATCAGGTGTGATCAATTTTCAATGATTGGTACCATAAATTGTAGACTCTAACTTTCACAAAGACCAAATAATATACACAGATTTGGGTTGGGTTATTTTTACCAAAGATATGTAGCATTATAAATTGTGGCCAAAATGTATGAAGAACAATTACTAATTTGCTAAATTCTATAACAGAAACAAAGAAAAATGCATTTTTTTTTTTTTTTTACAAAATTTCCTTTTTTTTCCCATTTATAGCACAAAAAAACAAAGGTGATCAAATACCACCAAAATAAAGCTCTATTTGTGTGAAAAAAGGACACAATTTTCATATGGGTGCAGTGTTGCATGACTAATTGTCATTTAAAATGTGTGAGCAACGAAAGCTGAAAATTTGGTCTGGTTAGGAAGGGGGTTTAAGTGCCCAGTGGGTAAGCGGTTAAATGAGCTTTGACACAGAGAAGATGGTGGCGGTTGTGGATCATGTTCAGAAATGGCTTCTTCTTTGCATGATACCTTACATTTTTGGATGGCACGGGGAACTGTGTTCACAGATAGTAATTTTTGGAGGTATTCCTGAGCCCATGCAGTGATGTCCATCACAGAATCGTGGCTGTTTTTAATGCAGTGTCGTCTGAGGGCCTGAAGATCACAGGCATCCAACATTTCATTTTGGCTTTGTTACTTGCACAGAGGGCTTTTTCCAGATTCTTAGAATGTTATGATGGTGCTATGTACTGTAGATGATGGTATAGTTAAAGTCTTTGCAGCTTTACATTGAAGAACATTATTTTGAAATTATTCAACAATGATTGACAGATTGGTGAACCTCTACTCATTTTTCTTCTGAGACAGTGTGACTTTCTAAGATGCTCTTTTTATACCCAATTATTGTACTGACCTGTTGTCAACTAACCTAATTAGTTACAAAATGTTCTTCAAGCTTTTTCTTGTTTCCACTTTGTCAACTGTTGCCCTGTCCAAACGTTTTGGAGATATGTTGCTGTCATCAATTTCAAAATTACAAATTACCTTATTTATTTTTTTAAATGGTAATTTTTTTCAGTTTAAACATTTGATATGTATTCTATTGTGAATAAAATATGGGTTTTTGAGATTTGCAAATCACTGCATTCTGTATTTATGTAGATTTTATACAGCATCCTAATTTGTTTAGAATTGGAGTTGAAATTAAAGTCAGTTTAGTTTGTTTTGTTGAGTTCAGTTTTAAATGCCATGGTATGTCTACATTTCTAGTAATCAAAATTGGTACATCTGTTTGTATCTATCATTTTACAGCAGCGTGTTTTTCAGAATCAGTCTTTTTATAAAAACAGCTAAATTGCTCTCTGTAAATAGATTTTCTGTTTGCCTGCAGATTGAAATCCAAGTTATTGAAGAACCATGACAATGATTTGTACTTTTTAAATTACATGGCTCTAGACTTAGGTTATTCAATAGTCTCCTGATATATGAAGTGGATCTGTACATGACATAAATGGATTACCCAGGCATCCATGGTATTTCAAACGTGAAGCTACACCTAATGCTTTATTACATGTTCTGATTTCATATGGCTATTACAGCTTTAGGTGATAATTTATATCGGCAACATATGCAATTTTTTTTTAAATAAGATAAACTGTTAACATTTATTTAAATTGTTTAAATTCACTTTAACCACTTCCCGTCCGCAGTATGTCATATGACATCCTGGGCTTTAAGTGGCGATACCTTAATGATGCCTGCAGCTGCAGGCATCGTTCATATATAAAATAAATCCTCCTGCGATTCTCTGCACAGTAAGAACAATCATAGCGGCTGTTCAGCCGCTTGATTGTTCTTACAGGCGGCGGGAGTGGACATTTCCCCCCTGCCGCCGCCTTCAGTGCTTTTACCTGCTCGCCCATGCAATTGGCAAACCGGAGAAGGAATCCGCCGGTGGCGGAAGTTCACCATAGAGAATACTGAAGGACCATATGGTCCCCGAAAGTCTCTATGACTATCGGAGGCCTGAGTGCCACGTTATAATGTCCGGCCTGGCAGCTGTAAACATGCCCGTGTACTCTGCTAGACCAGGCTGAAGGAAAGATGTGTGGTCTTATTGACCTCACATCTCTCCATAAAGAGGAAGCACAAGGGATGTTTACATTTCTTTTAATATAAATAACAATGATCACATTTTTTTTTCTTTCAGAGAAAGTGTATAAATAAAAATATAAAAGTAAAATAAAGAATTACATTTTTTTAAAGTGCCACCATCCCCATGTGCTCGCGCACAGAAGCAACCACATACGTAAGTCGCGCCCACATAAGTAAACAACGTTCATATAACAAAATATGAGGTATCGCCACATGCGTTGGAGCAAAAGCAACAATTCTAGCCAAGACTTCCTCTGTAATTCTAAACAGGTAACCTGTAAAAAAAAAGTGTCGCCTATGGAGATTTTTAAGTACCAAAGCCATTCCACGAGTGTGCCCAATTTTAAAGCATGACATGTTGCGTATCTATTTACTTGACGTAACATCTTCTTTCACATATACAAAAAAATTGGGCTAACTTTACTGTTTTTTTTGTTTGTTTTTTTTTTTTTTTTAATCGCTGAGCAAATACCGTGTTACATAAAAAGTTGCAACAACCACCATTTTAATCCATAGGGTCTCTACTTAAAAAAGCAAATATAATATTTGGGGTCTCTGAGTAATTTTCGAGAAAAAAAATTATGATTTTTACATGTAGGTGTGAAGTGCCAGAATTCGCCTGGATGAAAAGTAGTTAAACATAACTCCTGACTCAGGTCCCTGCATATATTATGTCTAAATGTAGTATTTATTTGTAGGAGGGTTCTAACACCATTGCAAATTGTGTTATAGGCGTTCCATGAGCAAGACTCTAATCAGCCTTAACATTTCCCCACCAGCACCAATTGCAGCCTCTTACCAAGCCAAACCCCACAAAATGACAGCTGTTTATCTCTCAGCATGCTGACAGTAATCAGCCATAACCAACAGATGGCATATGCCATAAACAGGTTGTTTAGTGTCTCTCTGGACTTCCACAGTACATCTCCATTGATTAACTTCTTACACCAGTGGACCTTAGGACAGTTTGACACCACAGAGATGCAGCCTACAAACATTTAACAGCACAGTGGCTAAAGGGTTAGCACTTCTGCCTAGCAGCATTGAGGTTCTTGGTGTGAATCCTAATCCCGCCCACTGGCTAGAGGTTTCTATGTTCTTCCTCTGATGTGCTGTAAAGATTTTTTTCACCAGTGATGACATTTTTGATGTGTTTCACATAATGGAACCCCAAGAAATCACATTATAAATCAAGAAAGTGTGGGTTTGAACCAAATTTAGAACTGGGGTGTTTTGGCCCAGATATGGATGTATTAAGCTTCATACACACGGTCGGACTTCAAACAAACTTTTCAGTGTTTTTTTGTATGAAGGGCGTTGGCAGGACTTTTCAGCCAACTTTCACCAAATCACTTGGTTTTTCTGCTCTTTACCACCACCCTTTGGTCAACTTCTGCTATTGTTGGTTGATTTTAACATTGGTTCTGAGCATTCGTGTTTGTACTTTGTCCGATGGACTTTTGTACACACGATAAGACTTTTGTTGCCAAAAAGTTTGTTCGCTTGTAGAGCGAACATTTGTCCGATGAAAACTGAAACAAATTGTCCAATGGAGTGTACACTTGGTCGGATTTTAAAAAAAAATCGAGGAACTTAGAAGTTTGTTGTCAAAAAGTCAGACAGTGTGTATGGGGCTTAAGTCTGATGTCATTTTGCATCAATATTCTAATGGTGTATGCTTATGATGAATGAAAAATGTGCTTTGTCACCAATTTGGGTGAAGCAGCCCTCACAAAGTTCTCATTCCTGTTTTGGACCCTCCACATGCCCAACAATGTTCAAGTTTGATTTGGAGATTTTTGGGATCACTGATCATGGCCAGAGCTTTGGACATTTGTTAGTTTGAGTTTTACCCTGCACAGATATCTATGCTGATGCATTTTTTCATTTGTAAAGAGTGTGTATTCCTAATGAACAGGTGTGAGCACTTGAGGCATACATGAAGAGACAGAATTAATTAAACTGGTGGGTGTGTGAGCAATCCTAGCTATGTTATTTAAAGGCCTCCATTTGTGGCGGGTGTTTGGCCTAAGTCAGTGTTTCTCAATTCCAGTCCTCAGGCCCCCCCAACAGGTCAGGTTTTCAGGATTTCCATTATTTTGCACAGGTGATTTGATCAGTTTCACTGCCTTAGTAATCACCACAGCCATTTCATCTGAGGGAAATCCTGAAAACCTGACCTGTTGGGGGGGGCCTGAGGACTGGAATTGAGAAACACTGGCCTAAGTGCAAGCCTGAATCTTTCTTTGCAGTGTGTATATTGGGTTACAGATATGTTTTTTGTGCTTTTTTTGGGAGGGTGTGCATAATTCCTGACCCACACCCCACTAAGACTGTTGTTTGATGATTGCTTTTAAATCTCACAAAGTCTGAATTGACTTTAATTGGGCACTATTAAATGTAGAGCACCCATACTTTCCAGGAATCTTAGTAGATGACCCCACAGTATCTCACTAAAGTATACCCCTCACATTTTTGTAAATACTTTATTATATCTTTTCATGTGACAACACTGAAGAAATTACACTTTACATTGTAGCAAAGTAGTGAGTGTGCAGCTTGTATAACAGTGTAAATTTGCTGTTCCCTCAAAATAACTCAACACACAGCCATTAATGTCTAAACTGCTGTCAAAAAAAGTGAGTACACCCCTAAGTGAAATGTCCAAATTGGGCCCAAAGTGTCACTATTTTGTGTGGCCACCATTATTTTCCAGTACTGCCTTAACCCTCTTGGGCATTGAGTTCACCAGAGCTCCACAGGTTGCCACTGGAGTCCTCTTTCAGGCTGTATTCACACCTATGCATTTTTACTGCTTTTTGCATTTTGCGGATTTGCACTACAAAACGTGTTCCATAGGAAACCATGTTAAATGGACTGTATTGCAAATCTGCAAAAAGCACTAGAAATGCATAGGTGTGAATCAGGGGCGTAACTAGAAATCACAGGGCCCCATAGCAAAATGTTGTATGGGCCCCCCCCCCAGATTTACTTCCTTTGCCGCCCCAAGGCCGGGTCCTTCAATGACGCCCCCCCCCCCCGCCCAAAAAAAACTAAAAGTCCCCCAACCCTGAAAGCGCACGGAAAAATCATACGGGTGGACCTACATATAAAATGTATAAGGATTGAGGGGTGAGCTGTGTATGGGGGAATTTAAGGGTGATCTGTGTACGGTGTGCAGGATTTAGGGGTGATCTGTGCACATGCAAGTACCCTCCTTCCCAAGTACAGAGCTCTCCTCTCCCCAGATTAGTTTGGAGCCCACCCTCCATCAATACACATTCCTCTGGCATCAACCCCCCTTCTTCCCCCTTTCAGTAGTGAGCATTCCGGTCACCCAACTAACATCAGAGATGGGCTGCAGAAGAGAAGCTGTAACTCACTGCATGTCCGTGGAGCATAGGGTGACCACGTGTCCCGGATTGCCCGGGACAGTCCCACATTTTGCAGGTCTGTCCCGGGCACCTTCATTCCAGGACAATACAGTGTCCCGGAATGAAACTGACACAGCCACCCCCCGGCCAATCTTATGACCCCAAAAAAGGCCGTCACATCACCGCTTTACTCACTGACGGTACTTGCCCTGGCCGGGAATGCCTGGAGGAGCACAGTCCCCGCCCCCTTCTTGTGATTGGAGAAATCATAAATCCCACCTGATTTTTGGGAGGGGGGGGTGTCCCTGAATGGTAGTTTGGAAATGTGGTCACCCTAGTGGAGCAGCTCCTGTCTGTGTACACCCCCCCACCCCTTTCCCCCCTCCCCTCTCTGCTTTCACATAGAGATAGATAGACAATGTGTTTTGTAGAGCAGAGAGGGTTCTAAACGGCTGTCGGGAGGAGAGCGCTGTCACTTGTAAATACAGCAGCGCTTCTGTATTGACAAGTGACAGTAGAGAGGATTTTTTCACCCCTGTGTTGCCGCAGCGCCCAGGGCTGCTGTTAGAAATCATGGGGCCCCCGTACAGCCTACGTGACAGGGCCCCCCTAAAAAAATATCAAAACAAATATTTTTGCTAACAATACACTACAAAAATCATTTTTAACATACACAAGCACAAAAAAAACGTATAAACTTACAGGGGAACTGGGCTAAATATACAACAGGAAAGACAATTCCCCTCTTCCTTCCCCATCAGAGTTTCTGTCTCTCTTCTGGTGCTTTGCAGGGGTTAAAGAAGGATCCCGAGGTGGAGCATCTTACTACTGCTGCTTGTGCGGGTGGGATATGTACTGCGCCAATCACATGGGATGAATAGGAGAAGAGGGTCAGCAGGGATTGGCGCAGTACACAGTACACATCTCACCCACACAAGCAGCAGTAGTAAGATGCTCCACCTCGGGGTTCTTCCTTAAGCCCTAAAAAAAAAATGTGGTGGGAATGAGAACCATGGGGTAGGGGAGAAAAAGGGGGGGGGTAAAAGTGGGGGTGGGTATGAGATGGGGCAGATAGATCGCTGTCAAGGAGACTGGAGAGGGATAATCAGAGATGGGCATGGGGCATACTCTAAGCTGGTAATAAATAGCCATAGTATAAAAAGTAAATGGGCTGTCTGGCAGGAAGGGGAGAGGGAGTGATCTCCATTGCCTAGTAAAGAAAGTGTTGGGGGTGTGCAAGGTGGGGGGGGGGGGTTCCAGACATTTGTAATGTTTGTAGATCCTGGGACACACACACACACGTGTGAAGGTAAAGTGTCTGCAGGGGAAAAGTCAGGGAGGGGAGGGGGGAGAGATAACAAGCATCTGAGAGGAGCAGTGTGACAGGCGAAGAGGAATGGATCTGTGTGAGGACGACAGGGAGCAGGACAGCCAGATAGTGGCTGAGGAGGGGAGGAAGATGCCAGGGAGAGAGAGCATTGCAGACACAGCCAGATAACAGAACTGACCTGTACACTGTAGCAGAAGAGAGCCAACGTGAGGAGACTTGTTACCACTGCTGCCCGAACCTGCTGGGAGGAAACTTCAAAGGCCCCCCATGCACCTAGGACCCCTGGGCAGTTCACAGAAGTGCCTGTGCATTAAGACAGGCAAGCCCTCCCCCGCTCTCACAGTGTCCTGACGAATCCCCCAGCTTTTAGGGAAAGGAAAACAGGCAGCGCTGGGGGGAGACCAGGCACCTATAGGACATAGAGGATCACATGTGGTTAGAACAGGGAGGCAGATCGGTGCGCTGTGACAGAAATATTGCCGACAGGAGGGAGAGAAACACAGCATCGGTTCTGTAACTGTCACAGCGCACCGATCTGCCTCCCCATCGGCGGGCCCCACTCGGCTGCGGGCCCCATAGCGCCTGCGTGGGTCGCTATGGCGGTAGTTCCGCCACTGGTGTGAATCCAGCCTCACTTGACATCACGGAGCTGGTGGATGTTTGAGACCTTGCGTTCCTCCACCTTCCGTTTGAGGATGCCCCACAGATGCTCAATAGGGTTTAGGTCTGTAGACATGTTTGGCCAGTCCATCACCTTTACCCTCAGCTTCTTTAGCAAGGCAGTGGTCTTCTTGAAAGTGTGTTTGGGGTCGTTATCATGTTGGAGTACTGCCCTGCGGCCCAATCTCCGAAGGGAGGGGGGATCAGGCTCTGCTTCAGTATGTCTCATAGTACATGTTGGCATTTATGGTTCCCTCAATGAACTGTAGCTCCCCAGTGCCGACAGCACTCATGCAGCCCCACATCATGACACTTCCACCACCATACTTGACTGTAGGCAAGACACAATTGTATTTTGTACTCCTCACCTGTTTGCCACCACACACGGTTGACACCATCTGAGCCAAATAAGTTTATCTGGGTCTCATCAGATCACAGCTCATGGTTCTAGCAATCCATATCCTCGGTCTGCTTGTCGCCAGCAAACTGTTTGCAGACTTTCTTGTGCATCATCTTTTGAAGTGGTATTTACAAAAATGTGAGGGGGTGTACTCACTTCTGTAATATACTGTATATCAATTTGTTTTAAAGGCTAAATGGCTGGAATTATTAAAGTGATATTAACTACCTCCTGCCCGCCATATTGTAAACTGGCGGTGGGCAGGATCCTCTCTCGTTCTGTCATATGACGACGCTCCAGTGTCACAGCTGTTCTTAAGATGCAAGGAGAGCCGATCAGCTGCACCTCCTTGCCGAAGAGACTGTACAGGTAATCAGGGCATTAATAATTAATGCCCTGATTATCAATGTAGCCCCAGCAGTGGCACCAATCAATGCCCATCAGTGATGCCATTCAGTGCTGCCTTTCAGTGCCCATCAGTGCTGCCTATTTGTGTCACCCATCAGTATTGACCTTTAGTGCTGCCTCATCAGTGCCACCAATCAATGCGGCATATTAGTGCCACCTAATCAGTGCACATCAGTGAGGGAGAAAATTACTTATTTATAAAATTTACTGATAGAAACGGAAAAATATTTATTTTTTTCAAAAAATGTCAGTCTTTTTTCCTTTTTTTAATAATAATAAAAAAAAAAAAAACTAGCTGTGAATAAATACCACCAAAAGAAAGCTCTATTTGTGAGAAGAAAATTATAAAAATGTCATTTGGGTACAGTGTTGCATGACTGCGCAATTGTCAATCAAAGTGTGACAGTGCTGAAAGCTGAAAATATATTGAAGCGATGAAAACCATTTTGGGAAAATGAAATGCTGATAACAGGACTTTCATGCTCTCATTGGTTTTTTTTTCTTTCAAATTTTCTACTTTGTACTTGCTCACCATACTGTCCCCCAGCCCTGCTGCCCAACTTTAGGTATGTGGATACTCCCTGTTCCTGCTAGGACCAATGGAATCCCACCAGAGTCTTTACTTAAAGGAGTTGTAAACTGTCATGGTTTTTCACCGTAATGGTAAAAAAAAACGTACGTGCTGCAGCTGCCCCCCAGAGCCCCCTTTTTCTTACCTGAAGCGGATTGTTCTAGTGACACGCACAAGCACAGCAGCTCCAACCGCTGTCTCAGGTCTTCATTTGATAGACTGATAGCAGCGGGAGCTATTGGCTCCCACTGCTGTCAATCAAATCCAGTGACATGGGTGCCAGGGACGGGGCCGAGTCCTGCAGTCTGTGTCATGGGACACAGCAGCCCCTACAGAAAGCGGCTATCCGTGGGGGCACCCAATGAAGAGGAGGGGCCAGGAGTGACGCCGGGGGACCCAGAAAAGGAGGATCAGGGCCGCTATGTGCAAAACCCTTGCACAGGTAAGTATAACATGTTTGTTATTTAACCACTTCATCCCCGAAAGGTTTTAACCCCTTAACCACTTGCCTAAAGACGTCCTCGACTTTGTGGGGCTATATCTGAATGATGCCTGCTTCTACCGACTCACCTGAGGGATCAGCGAGTCGGTGAAGGGATCCGCCAGCCCCGGTTCTTGACCATTTGGTCTGCCGGAGTCTCTATGATTTTCAGAGGCTGTGTGCGATGTAATGACGTCACTCCCGGCCTCTGCATTCAAAAAAACGGCGCCGCTTCGGCTAGACTTCCCAGACTAGATGTGGGGTCTTATTGACCCCATATCTCACTGTAAAGAGGTCGGATCATGTCATATTCCTATTACAAGGGATGTTTAAAAGTGTAAAAATAAAAAAATGTAAGTAAAATTAACAATAAAAAAAATATATTTTTTTTTAAAGTGCCCCTGTCCCCGTGTGCTTCCCCGAGAGCAATAATTCTAGCCCTAGACCTTCTTTGTAACTAAAAACATAAAACCAGTAAAAAAAATGTAAACCGTCGCCTATGGGGATTTTTAAGTACCGAAGTTTGGCGCCATTCCACGAGCGTGTGCAATTTTGAAGCGTGACATGTTAGGTATCTATTTACCCGATGTAACTTCATCTTACACATTATGCAGCAAAAAAATTGGGCTAACTTTACTGTTTTTTTTGTTTTTTTTTAAAGCATGAAACGCATTTGAAAAATTACTGCACAAATACCGTGCAAGATAAAAAAGTTGCAATGATCGCCATTGTATTCTCTAGGGTCTCTGCTAAAATTACATGTATAATGTTTGGGGGTTCTGTGTAATTTCTAACAAAAAATATGATGATTTTTACATGTAGGAGCAAAGTGTCAGAATTGGCCTGGTTGGCAAGTGGTTAATGACCGGGCCAATTTTTGCGATGCATCACTGTGCCGCTTTAACTGACAATTGCGGTGTCGTGCGACATTGTACCCAAACAACATTGGTGTCTTTTTTTCCCACAAATAGAGATTTATTTTGATGGTATTTGATAATCTCTCCGGTTTTTTTTTTTGTGCTATAAACAAAAAACAACAGACAATTTAAATATATATATAAATATATATATATATATATATATATATATATATATATATATGTAATGTATTTATCAGTTTAGGTCAATATATATTCTTCTACATATGTTTTTTAAAACAAATCGCAATGCTTGTATATTGATTGGTTTGCACAAAAGTTATCGAGTCTACAAACTATGCGAAAGATTTATGGACTTTTATTTATTTTTGGTATTTATTGGTAATGGCGGTGATCTGTGATTTTTTAGCGGGATTGCAGCTGACAAATCTGACCCTGAGTGACACTTTTTGGGGAACAGTGATATTATTACATTGATCAGTGCTAAAATAATGCACTGATCAATGTATAATTGACACCGGCAGGGACTAGGGGGCGATTAAGGGATTTAGTCTGCATTCACACCTCCGCGACAAGTAACCCGCGTACGCGGCGTATTTTGCCGCGATTCGTGTAACTTTTTTATTTTTTAAACAAATCTTTCCCATTGCTTTCTATGGCCGAATGCCAATGCCGCCTGAAAAAAAAGGGTCCGGGACTTGTTTTCAGGCGGCAGGCGTACGGCGTCTATGAGATGTGAACCATCTCCATAGACAGCAATGGGAATTCTCCCCTCCAGCGGCATGAGAGTCCGGCGTCGGGCGTTTTGTCGCCAAGGTGTGAATGGAGCCTTAAGTGTGTTCCCTTTGTGTGTTATAACTGTGTGGGGGCTGGGCTCACTGGAACACCCGATCACTGGGAACAGCAGATATCCATGATGTCCCCTGACAGAATGGGGATTCGCCTTATTTACACAGGCAAATCCCCATCCTGCCTCGGGGTGCCGGCAGACAGTCAATGGGACTCACTTCAGATGCCGGACCGCCCTACGGGTACGACTGTTTGCGCAATTGAGCTGACCTGGCTTGTCGAGCTGACGCTGGCTGATCAGCAAGTGGTTAAAAAAAAAAAAAAACCTTTACAATCACTTTAACCACCTTCCTGCCCAAGCCATTTTTCAGCTTTCAGCGCTGTCACAATTTGAATGAAAATTACGCGGTCGTGCAACACTTTACCCAAATTAAATTGTAATTAGGGTTGTCCCGATACCACTTTTTTAGGACCGAGTACAAGTACCGATACTTTTTTTAATGTACTTGCCGATACCGATTACCGATACTTTTTTTTTAAATGCAGCCATGTCTCCCCCCCCAAATGCAGCCTTGTGTCTCCCAAATTCAGCTTTGTGTCTCCCAAATGTAGCTTTGTGTAGGTCTCATCCCCCCCGCCATCTAGTTATTCGGCGCTCAGGGAACATAACAGCTTTCATTTGAATAGCTGTGTGTTCCCCGCCCGCTTCGTCATATATAGCCCTCCCCCTTGTCCAGGCACTTTGATAGACAGATCACCCGTCCGATCCAATCCAAAGTGCCCGGACAAGGGGGAGGGGCTATGACGAAGCACGGCGGGGAACACACAGCTATTCAAATAAAAGCTGTTATGTTCCCTGAGCGCCGAACAACTAGACGGCGGCAGCGGCAGCAGCTCTCCTCCAATGATATGTTATACATACCCGAGGACTGCTCTGCTCTCCGCCTTCCGATCCCGCCTCCTCTCCGCCTTCCGATCCCGCCTCCTCTCCGCCTTCTGATCCCGCCTCCTCTCCGCCTTCCGATCCGGTCTCCTCTCTGGCTTCTTCCCGCCCCCTCTCCTCCCCACTCAGGAGAAAAAATAAATAAAGTAATAAAGTATCAGGGGAAGCATCGGGAGCATTTGCGCGAGTACAAGTACTCGCGCAAATGCTCAGTATCGGTCCCGATACTGATACTAGTATCGGTATCGGGACAACCCTAATTGTAATAATTTTTTCCTCACAAATAGAGCTTTCTATTAGTGGTATTTGATTACCTCTGTGTTTTTTATTTTTTTCGCTATAAACAAAAGAAGAGCGACAATTAAAAAAAAAAAAAAAAGCAATATTGTTTACTTTTTGCTATAATAAATATTCCCACAAATATATATAAAAAAAAGTTTTCCTCAGTTTTGGCCAATATGTATTCTTCTACATAATTTTGGTAAAAAAAATCGCAATAAGCATATATTGATTGGTTTGCGCAAAAGTTATAGCGGCTACAAAATAGGTGATAGATTTATAGCCTTTTTCTTTTTTACTAGTAATGGCGGCGATCAGTGATTTTTATCGTGACTGCGATATTGTGGCGGACACACTGGACACTTTTGACACTATTTTGTGACCATTCACATTTCTACAGCGAACAGTGCTATAAATATGCACTGATTACTGTGTAAATGTGACTTGCAGGGAAGGGGTTAACACAAGGGGGCAATCAAGGGGTTAAATGTGTACCCTAGTGAGTGATTCTAACTGTAGGGGGAGAGGACTGACTGGGGGAGGTGACCGATCCGTGTCCCTATGTACAAGGGACACAGCATCAGTCTCCTCTCCCTGACAGGACGTGGATCTCTGTTTACACACAGAGATCCACGGTCCTGCTCAGTTACTGGGCATTCGCGGGTGCCCGGCGGATATCGCGGCCGCCGGGCACAAGCATCGGGTTCCCAGTAACGCGGCGGGTGCGAGCGCCCCCTAGTGGTTTAGCAAGGCGAGGACGTCATATGTCGTCCTCCCAGAACAACAGCACTATCGTGCCTCCGTCAATTTACGCCGGCCGGTAGTAAAGTGGTTAAAGTGTAACTTCACCCAAAAGGGGGTGTTTTTCTTTCTCCCCCTCCTTTTTCACATTTAGCACATCCACAACCTAGTTTTGACAAGTACCCACTCCTCCATTTCCAGATTGATTGCAGCGGCGATCCAAGCGGAAGTTTGATCCCTGTTCCTTCCCCCGCAGCCTTCTTGGGTACGTTACAGTCATGGGGCTATTCAAATGCTTGCATATGTGCAGTGAGCAGCCAGCTATGAAGCTGCAAGAAGTCACAGATGGCTGCCACCAGTTAGTATGCCAACGTGGAGGACCGAAGCCCAGTGAAGAAGTTGGTTGGGTGAGAACAGAGCTGGATGCTGCGACATATAACTGTTTATTAAAAGTGTCTGTTTATTTAAAGTCGTCAGTTTTTGTAGCTGCTGACTTTCAATTTTTTCAAAAGAAAACTAGAGAACCCCTTTAATGCACCTTTCCATTTGAACGGCACACACGGGCAGAGTAATGCTGCGTACACACGATCGGAATTTCTGACTGAAAAAGTCAGACTTTTTCCATCGGATATTCCGATCGTGTGTAGCCCAATCAGAGTGTTTTCATCGGAAATTCTGATGAATTTCATCGGAGTTTAGATATAGAACATGTTTCTCCAATGGAATTCTGTCGCAAAAGACCGGTCGTGTGTATGCGGCATAAGAGAGACCGAACCAAAACCTCGCTTCTTCTCCTCTACAGCAGTGACTGAAAACTGTTCAACTACAGTAATGTTTAGCTCAGATACTGAGCAGTTTACCTTTGCAACATTTAAAACCAGTGAGAGAATTTCCAGCTTTGGTGGTTTATGTTGTCAAATGCAGCTGCTGATGTTCATGGCAAAACAGCAATTTGTAGCTGCACAGCAGTGTTAATTTTGATGTCCTGTTTTGATTTAGCTTTAGTCATAGTCTTTTGACTAAAATGCCATTTTAGTTTTAGTCGCCTAAAATCTCCACTACATTTAAGTCGACTAAAATCTAATGGGTTTAGTTAAATTGTAATGTATTATTTAAGCAATTCTCCGGAATTTTCTAATTTATTATATACTCCCGGAGTAAAAACCTAATTGCATGTTATTATTTATGGCATTAAAGGGGTTGTAAAGGTTTGTTTTTTATTTTCTAAATAGGTTCCTTTAAGTTAGTTGGTTGGTTGGTTCACATACCTTTTCCTTCGATTTCCCTTCTAAATGTTTTTTTCCTTTGTTTTCTTTGTCTGAATTTCACTTCCTGTTCCTCCTCAGTAAGGTGTTCAGTAAGCTGTTCTGGCTGACTAACACCACTCGGATGATGGTGGAAAGCTTACTAAGGAGAAGCAGGAAGTGAGAAATTCAGACAAAGAAAAAAAAACATTTAGAAGGGAAATCGAAGGAAACTGTAAGTGAACAAATAATGCACTACCTTAACCATTTGCTTACTGGGCACATATACCCCCTTCCTGCCCAGTCGAAAATTTCAGCTTCTGGCACTCCGTCGCTTTAACTGACAATTGCGCGGTCGTGCGACTTGCTCCCAAACAAAATCGACGTCCTTTTTTCCCCACAAAAAGAGCTTTATTTTGGTGGTATTTGATCACCTCTGCGGTTTTAATTTTTTGTGCTATAAACAAAAAAAGAGCGTAAATTTGGAAAAAAAAAACACAATGGGCCAGATTCACAATGAGATCCGACGGTCGGATCTATGCGACTGATTCATAAGAATCAGTTACGCATAGTTCTCCCTTAGATTCGACTGGTGTAAGTGACTTTTTCCGGCGGATAGTTACCCCTGCTATATGAGGGGTAGCTAATGTTAAGTATGGCCGTCGTTCCCGCGCCGAGTTTCAAATTTTTACGTCGTTTGCGTAAGTCGGTCGCGAATACGGATGGTCGGAATTTACGTTGCTGCCGAAAACAATGACGTCCTAGCGACGTCATTTGGAGCATGCGCACTGGGAAATATCGCCGGCGGCGCATGCGCAGTTAAATCGGTGCGGGGATGCGCCTGATTTAAATTGTACACTCCCCCTAGCCGCGGAATTTGAATTCCGCCAGGGGAGTTACGATCCACCGGCGCAAGTTTGGAGGTAAGTGCTTTGTGAATCCTGCACTAGCCTCGCAAAATTGCGCCGGCGGATCGTAAATCACACAGATTACGCGGATCTAAAGATCCGCTAATCTATGTGAATCTAGCCCAATATTTTTAACTTTTTGCTATAATAAATATCCCATTTTAAAAAAAAAAAAATCTCAATAAGCGTATAGTGACTGGTTTGCGCAAAAGTTATCGCACCTACAAAATAGGGAACATTATTAGGATTTTTTTTTTTTAACTAGTAATGGCGGCGATCTGCGATTTTTATTGGGACTGCGACATTATGGCGGACACTTTTGACACATTTTTGGGACCATTCACATCTATACAGTGAACAGTGCTATAAAAATGCACTGATTAATGTATAAATGTGACTGGCAAGGAAGGGGTTAACACTAGGGGGTGAGGAAGGGGTTAAATGTGTTCCCTGCTAGTGATTCTAACTGTGGGGGAAGGGGACTGACTGGGGGAGGTGACCGATCTGTGTCTCTATGTACAAGGGACACAGCATCAGTCTCCTCTCCCTGACAGGACATGGATCTGTGTGTTTACACACACAGATCCATGTCCTTATCTGTGTAACGGCCGATCGCCGGTTCCTGGCGGCCATCACGGCCGCCAGGCACGCGCATCGGCACCGCAGTGATGCCGGCATCGCTCGCGCACCTCCTAGTGGCCGGAGGAGCCAAGGACGTCCTCCCGGCATTTGAGAGCCACCCTGTGGCCGTCTTTTGCCAATGGCCCAGATAAATGTGGTTAAAAAGTGGTTAAAGGAACCTATTTAGAGAAAAAAAAAAAAAACTTTACAACCCCTTTAAGGTTTGAACATGCACTACAAACACAGGTTTAGCCGTTTTGATATATAACCAGTGTTAATTTTGATGTCAAATTTCAATTTAGTTTTAGTCAGTCTTTTGACTAAAATAACATTTTCGTTTGTTGTATTTTAGTCATCTGAACTGGTTTAGTTGTATTGTAGCCAAATAAAATAATGTTAATTTTATTGTCAATGAAATTAACACTGTTGCACAGGCAACATTTTAGCCTGCAAGAAGCAAATAATTTCCTAGAGAAAAAAATGAGTTACTAGTGTGGCATGGCTCTGAGACAAACCGCAGAAAAAATGTTGCTTTACATTTTTTTCTGGACTCACCGAGAGATATACTTTATTTGGATGTAAGAGTGGGTGCACATAGCTCAGCCTCAGCTTCTCGATACCACACGTTTTTTATATGGAATAGGGATTGTTTTGGAAAGTTGACGGTTCTAAATGAAATATTAAATGACTGCATTTTGAGTTTTTTCTCTTTTGATTTGATACGTCTGTGTTTTTTGTCTGACCCTCATACATTGTAGGTTTAGAGAAAAAATTGTTAATCTATTTTACATGTACAGTGGAACCTTGGTTTACAAGTAACGCAGTTTACGAGTGTTTTGAAAAACAAGCAACTTTTAATTTTTTTTTAAATCCTGGCTCGGTTTGCGAGTGTTCTTGCAAAACAAGGGTTTCCGAGTTCAGCCAAGCTGTCTCCGAGTATTTCCGTGTCTCTCTGGTGCCTCCCTACCTCTGGTCACATGCGGTATTGCATGCAATGGAAGTCAATGTGGAACAAATTATCTTCGTTTCCATTGACTAATATGGGGAAACTTGCTTTCTTATACGAGTGCTTTGGATTACAAACATTCTCCTGGAACGGATTATGCTTGTAATCCAAGGTCCCACTGTATTTTGCTTTTCTGCTTAATAATTGCACATTGATTCTGTTTTAAACATTTGATTTTTGTAATTGATTTGATAACCCTTAACCACTTAAGAACTGTCTTCAGCCGCCGATTCTCTGCATGATAAGAACGATCAAAGCGGCAGTTCTGCCGCTTGATCGTTCTTATAGGCAGCGGGAGGGGACGTCCCCCCTCCAGCCACCATCCGGTGCTTCTCTGGGCTCCCCCGTGCCATCAGGGGCCCGGAGAGCGAATCGGCCGGCGCTGGCTGGGAAGCATAGAGATGACTGGTGACCAGATGGTCACCAGTCATCTCTATGACCGTCGGAGGTACCCAGAAGTAAACAAAGCTGCAATCGCGGCTGTCGGCATGAGATCGGTGAATTTTTTTTCATGATCTCATGCTTGTAAGCCTGGAGGCCTGTCACAGTGATTCCTATTACAAGGGATGTTTACTTTCCTTGTAATAGGAATACAAGTGATAAAAAAAAAATGTAAAAAAAAAGCGTAAAAATGAAGTAAAATAAAAATAAAATAATAACATTTTTTAAAACGCCCCTGTCCCCGGTAGCTCGCGCTCAGAAGCGAACACGCATGCAAGTCCCGCCCACATATGTAAACACCGTTCAAACCCCACATGTGAGGTATCGTCGCGTGCGTGTGCAACAATTCTAGCACTAGACCTCCTCTGTAACCTCTAAAAAAAATTTAAGCGTCGCCTATGGAGATTTTTAAGTACCGAAGTTTGGCACCATTCCATGAGTGTGCGCAATTTTAAAGCGTGACATGTTAGGTATCTATTTACTCGGCGTAACATCATCTTTTACATTATACAAAGAAATTGGGCTAACTTTACTGTTTTGTTATTTTTCAATTCATGAAACTTTTTTTTTCCCAAAAAAAGACATTTGAAAAATGATTGTGCAAATACCGTGCGAGAAAAAAAGTTGCAATGACCGCCATTTTATTCCCTAGGGTGTCTGCTAAAAAATTATATATAATGTTTGGGGGTTCTGATTAATTTTCTAGCAAATAAATTGTGATTTTTACATGAAGGAGAGAAGTTCCAAAATAGGCCCGGTGGTCAAGTGGTTAAAGAAAAGAGCACTGCAATCATTAAACATTAGGACATCTCATGTTATTAATTATTAAATGTGTTTTTTAAGGCTGTTGTTTTATCTAAGTGTAACCCACACACCAGACTTTTAAATGATACATCTGCCAAATGCTCTGCTACTTAATTACACAGTGTGTTTTTTTTTTTCATAATTTGTGTCTACATGGCAGACATTTGAACAATTTGGAATGAAAGATTGATTTGCTTTATCAATGTTAACTCAGAAACATGTAGCTGGCATGACTTGATTTTACTGCAAAGGACAAAAAAGACCGGTGGTTATAAAGGTCTAAGCAGTAACACTAAGGCCCGGTTCACACTAGTGCGATGCCAGACATTGCATGTAATCCACAGCGCATTGCTGTGCACATCACATGCAATGTCTGTGATGCGATTTCAGCCATACAAACTATATGACTGAAATCGCATTGCATTCGCACCAAAATGGTGCAGGACCCTTTTTTTGTCTGCACTGGAATTGGATTGCATGGGTGTTCACACCTATGCAATCCGATTCCTGCACCATTTTACACATGATCTGGGGGTGTCGTTAACTTTACATTGACACCCACAGTGGTTTGCAGATCTCGGTGTGAACCACTTGGATTTGCAGGGTTCTCGCATCACACTAGTGTGAACCAGGCCTAAGACCCCTTTCACCCAGGGGTGGTTTTCAGGTGCATTTGCACTGGAAATAGCCTCTGCTAAGCACCTGAAAACCGCCTTCCATTCATTCTAGTGTGACTTTTCACACTGGGGCGATGCACTTGTGGGACGTTCCGAAAAGTCCTGCAAGCAGCATCTTTGGTGGGGGGTTGGGAGCGCTGTATTTAGTGCTCCCAAAATGCCCTGCCCATTGCAATGAATGGGCAGCGCTTCTGAAGCACATGAAAAGCGCTGCAGCACAGGAGTTTTTAACTCCTACTTTGGGGTTAAAAGCCCCCCGCTAGCGGCCAAAAATCGCAGATTTAGCGCCAACGCAGCCGCTGCCTCAGTGTGAAAGGGGTCCAATAGTTTACCCATCTATATAACAGAATGGATATGTGAAATGAACAAAATACAATATATGGAAAGACAGATAAGAGAAGAAGGATACATAAAGAATCAAATGCCTGAAATATGGCAAAAATGGGATACATTTCGGTCCTCAATAAAAATGAAAGAATACTTATAAATGGAAAATAAAGGGAAATACAAAAGGGAGAAGAAGATTGAGTAGACAAGGTAAAAGGGAGGGGAGAGAGAATAAGGGGGAGATAATTACTTATTATTATTTTTTTTTTTTGGGGTTGAATGGGTGAATGGTTGAATGGGTATGGAAGAAAGTAGGAACATGGGAGTGTGATTGTGAATGTTGGAGTATATTTTAATGATAAAGAAGCTAATAAATATTAACCAAGATTCTGTAGTTTGAATAACTAGATGGAACAAAAGTACAGTGCCTTGCGAACGTATTCGGCCCCCTTGAACTTTGCGACCTTTTGCCACATTTCAGGCTTCAAACATAAAGATATAAAACTGTAATTTTTTTTTGAAGAATCAACAAGTGGGACACAATCCATGAAGTGGAACGAAATTTATTGGATATTTCAAACTTTTTTAACAAATAAAAAACTGAAAAATTGGGCGTGCAGAATTATTCAGCCCCCTTAAGTTAATACCTTGTAGCGCCACCTTTTGCTGTGATTACAGCTGTAAGTCGCTTGGGGTATGTCTCTATCAGTTTTGCACATCGAGAGACTGAAATTTTTGCCCATTCCTCCTTGCAAAACCGCTCAAGCTCAGTGAGGTTGGATGGAGAGCGTTTGTGAACAGCAGTTTTCAGTTCTTTCCACAGATTCTCGATTGGATTCAGGTCTGGACTTTGACTTGGCCATTCTAACACCTGGATATGTTTATTTGTGAACCATTCCATTGTAGACTTTGGATCATTGTCTTGTTGGAAGACAAATCTCCATCCCAGTCTCAGGTCTTTTGCAGACTCCATCAGGTTTTCTTCCAGAATGGTCCTGTATTTGGCTCCATCCATCTTCCCATCAATTTTCACCATCTTCCCTGTCCCTGCTTAAGAAAAGCAGGCCCAAACCATGATGCGGCCACCACCATGTTTGACAGTGGGGATGGTGTGTTCAGGGTGATGAGCTGTGTTGCCTTTATGCCAAACCTAACGTTTTGCATTGTTGCCAAAAAGTTGGATTTTGCTTTCATCTGACCAGAGCACCTTCTTCCACATGTTTGGTGTGTCTCCCAGGTGGCTTGTGGCAAACTTTAAATTACACTTTTTATGGATATCTTTAAGAAATGCCTTTCTTCTTGCCACTCTTCCATAAAGGCCAGATTTGTGCAGTATACAACTGATTGTTGTCCTATGGACAGAGTCTCCCACCTCAGCTGTAGATCTCTGCAGTTCATCCAGAGTGATCATGGGCCTCTTGGCTGCATCTCTGATCAGTCTTCTCCTTGTATGAGCTGAAAGTTTAGAGGGACGGCCAGGTCTTCGTAGATTTTCAGTGGTCTGATACTCCTTCCATTTTAATATTATCGCTTGCACACTGCTCCTTGGGATGTTTAAAGCTTGGGAAATCTTTTTGTATCCAAATCCGGCTTTAAACTTCTCCACAACAGTATCTCGGACCTGCCTGGTGTGTTCCTTGTTCTTCATGATGCTCTCTGCGCTTTAAACGGACCTCTGAGACTATCACAGTGCAGGTGCATTTATACAGAGACTTGATTACACACAGGTGGATTCTATTTATCATCATTAGTCATTTAGGTCAACATTGGATCATTCAGAGATCCTCACTGAACTTCTAGAGTTTGCTGCACTGAAAGTAAAGGGGCTGAATAATTTTGCACGCCCAATTTTTCAGTTTTTTATTTGTTAAAAAAGTTTGAAATATCCAATACATTTCGTTCCACTTCATGATTGTGTCCCACTTGTTGATTCTTCAAAAAAAATTACAGTTTTATATCTTTATGTTTGAAGCCTAAAATGTGGCAAACAGGGGCAGACTGACCATTGGGACTCCCGGGCACTGCCCAAGGGCCCCATGCCTCTAGGGGGCCCCATCGGGTTTGCCAGGCTCAATAAAACCAGGGACAGTATGTAAAAATATATGTTTTTTTTACATCTGTCCCTGAAATGTCCGAAACCGACATGCTTTTGATGTTAAAATTCTGAGATTTTAGCTGCCCCGCCTCTGCACTGCCTCCTGGCGTGGTGGCCATCTGTAAGCCTGGGGGCCCCATAATCTTCTATTGCCCAGGGGCCCCATGAGTTGTCAGTCCACCCCTGATGGCAAAGTTCAAGGGGGCCGAATACTTTCGCAAGGCACTGTATATTGTAATGAATCTTGTATAATTTCAAAATTTGTATAAAAAAAAATCAATAAAGATAAATTGAAAACAATAGTTTACCCATCATGTACCTTTTAGATAGATCTTTCATGGTTCATGGTTTATTTCATACATGAACAGTAAAGTAAGTCTGTGCTGAGAGAAATTTGGGAATTTGTCATTGCTCCCCTTCTTCTAAAAATGCAAGTTGCCTTGACCTAGATCAAGAATGCAGGAAATGAGTTCAGAAATCCTCAAAATATTGAATCCACTAGGAAACCAGCATTTTTAATAGAACAGCAGTTTAGGTTAGATAGTAACTGGGGTTATACAGTATGTTGGTTAACTGAGAATTTGGTGCATTATTTGCAAAACATGTCCATATCTTTTTTACATCAGTTTTACATTAGTAGAATATGTGCATTAACCCATCAATGACCAGTCTGCAGTTAATGTGCATTAAACTTTCAGTGATCAGCCACCACAGCCGAAAGTGTCAACCCCTTAGCTGCCTACCCCAGTGATAGTAATCCCAAAACCCCAAAAATGAAAAAAATTGCACCTTACCAATCATTAGATGTGGTGGCTGCATTTGTTTTATTTTTTTAGGCTTTCCCCCCCCTTTGTTTTAACCTGGTTATCTGGCCAGTAACACATTTATATAAGTGCCTCTACTTTGGTTGAATGAACACAAGGGGCACATTTGGACAGCACCATTATCATTCTGGGGGAAGGGAGTGTGTGATGTACTAGCAGATCTAGATATACTAACACTTTGAAGCCAAACTCCAAATAATATTTTTTTTTAGGCAGTTACAGCAAACTGTTTTTCCTTTTAGCATAAAAGGATAAAAGTTTTTCATAAATAAATAAAAGTGGATCATTGTATTCATCCCTGCTAGTGTTAATTGGTTTGTCTCATTTCTGTAACTGATACATTTTGTTGGAGTGCTAGTTCTGTTGGAAAAGTAACAGACTTACTGGCTGAATCACCAGATGGAAATAGAAGTAAGAAAGCCTAAAAAAAGAAAATAAATACAGCCATCACATCGAAGAAAGGATAAGGTGCAATATATTAATAATAAACATAATATAATAATCTTGGTTTGATTTTGGAGTTTAATACCACTTTAAAGTGGTTCTAAAAGCTCAAGGTTTTCTACCTTAAAGGGGTTGTAAAGGCTTGTGTTTTTTTCACCTTAATGCATCCTATGCATTAAGGTAAAAAAACACCTTGCAGTGTCTGGCCCCCCAGCCCCCCTGTTTTACTTACCTAAACCCCCTGAATCTCCGTGGGCGCGATCCCATGTCGCTCTCTCCACGGGTTCTTCATTGGATAGATTGATAGCAGCGCAGCCAGTGGCTCCCGCTGCTGTCAATCAAATCAAATGACGCAGGGGGCAGGGCTGAGTCATACACTTAGTGTCTAGTGTATGACACAGGAGCGCGCCCGCAAGGTAACCCCCTTGGGAGAGAGCTTCCCAGAGGGGGTTATCTAATGTGGGGAGGAGCCGCCATGGGACCCCAGAGCATGAGAATCGGGGGGCTCTGCTAACCGTATACCTCTGGGATTGGGGGCCTAAGATAAAGGAGGAGAACATACTGTTGAGTTGAGTGAAAAAAGATTTGGGAATCCATTGTGGTGAGTGCCTAAAAAGATAGGTACATTTTGGTAGAACCTTCATTTTAATCAGGTTTATTTTCCTAACAGTGATAGGGGTAGGGACTCCCATGCCTTCAGCCTCTGCCTAACCTACTGGACCACTGGGGACAAATTCAGAGTTATGTAGTCTGTGGATTTCCTAGAAACCTCCACTCCACTTCACAAAAATGTTCCACCCACAAAAGCGGCAAATCTGGGGGAAGCCTGGTGGTGGGTATGAATGTTGGTTTGTAGTCTTCTCAAGTAGATGTCAGTGGATCTATTAGTCATGAACCTGGTCTGGTCAGTCTCAATGATCGTGGGCAGTAAAGGTTGAAGTCTCCTGGTAATTAATTTGGTAAGAATTTTAAAGTCTAGATTCAGGAGGGCAATGGGTCGGTAGGAGACACAGAGGGTTGGGTCCTTGGGAGGTTTGTGAATCAACACCACGTATGCATGATAATAAATTCATAAAATACATATTCCCATTATGGTGCCTTGGAGCGATCATGCTTTTATCGAATTTGAGCAATTAGGTCTCCCTACTAAGAAGGAGCCGCATATTCCCTCAAGAGTAAATGCCAACAAGCCTACGCGTAATTACTCTAGACTATCCATTAAAGACTTTCAGACTCAGTTTTTAATTGCTATAAATAGCACTGTTTTCTATAAGACTTATGATGTTTCCATTGAAGTAGAGATTTTTAATCGTGCGATTACCAATGCACTTGATATTGTGTTGCCTTTAAGAAAATTTTAAATATTTAGAGCTGAGAAAGCTAACCCACTTTGGTTTACCCAACAAACAAGGGAACTGAAGTAGGCTTGCAGGGCTAGCGAAAGAAAATGGAGGAAGAACCCTACCCCAGAGTCCAAGGTGGCCTACAACACTAATTAAAAAATCTATAAACTAGGAATCGTCAAGGCTAAAAAGGTATTTTTTACCGGAAAAATTAAAAAGGCGAATAACTCGGCAGCAGAGCTCTTTCGGATCGCATCCGTCATGTACCCAAGCTCCCGAAGAAGTGTCGGGTGACTTCTGTCAGGTGCTTGCTGACTATTTCATGGATAAGATTCAGAGTATTAGAGATAATATTGAAAACATTAATTACCCTGAGTCTATACCTGTGTATAGGGGCAATCGTTTTGACAGTTTTTCTCCTGTCACCCCCCTGGAAATAAAAATCATCCTCAAGTCTCTCAGGGCATCGTCCTCTGCGCTCGATCCCTGCATTGCACAGCTGATGAAGGATGCCTGTGAGACCATGGCCCCTTTTATAGCGGACATTGTAAGCACATCTTTTTCATCTGGAGTGGTGCCAAGTATTCTAAAGCAGGCGGTGATTATACCACTGCTGAAGAATTCTAACTTACCACGCTTCGTGCTCAGTAACAATCGACCCATTTCCACCTTACCGTTCCTTGCTAAGATCATGGAAAGAGCAGCGGTATGGCAGTATCAGCCTCACTTGGAATCTAACAACATCTTTGATGACCTCCAGTCAGGATTCCGACCTGGTAGAGGCCCTGAAACGGTCTTGGTTAAAGTTCAGGATGATCTCCTCTGGTCTTTGGATAGGAATGACACCTCGGCCTTAGTACTTCTGGATCTGTCTGCAGCCTTCGACACCATTGATCATACCAGACTGTTGGAAAGACTAGGGACTGGCTGACACTGATGGCACTGCTTTGGCATGGATGGCCTCTTTTCTGCAGGAGAGAGTTCAGCGGGTAAGATTGGGACCGTATTACTCTGCTGATCTCTCTCCTGTGGGGTCCCTCAGGGTTCGGCATTATCGCCCATCCTATTTAATATCTACATGAGACCATTGTTGTACATCATACGCCGCCATAACCTTCTCTTCCACGTCTACGCAGACGATACCCAGATATACTTCCGCCTTCCCAGGACCAACGAGAGGCAAGTAGATCTCGCCTCTTGTTTGGAGGAGATTAGAACCTGGATGGGAGCCAATTACCTCAAGCTAAATGGCTCCAAAACTGAAACTATGACCTTCAGTAACCATGATTGTACTAGTAAGATGTCCGACTGGCCAGACTCCTTTAAACCGAGTCCGGTACCAGTCTCTAAGGTCAGGGACCTGGGAGTTATCCTTGATTCTAAGTTGGCATTGCGTAGCCAGGTGAATCAAGTGGTAAGTGTATGCCACTTCCACTTGAGACTCCTGAGGTCTACATTTCCCTTTATCAAGGACTCTGACAAAATCTCTATGGTCAATGCAATGGTTGGTAGTCGACTTGATTATTGCAATGCCCTGTATATGGGTGTGTCTAAGAACATCTTGCACAAGCTTCAACTGGTGCAGAATGCCGCTGCCAGGCTACTCACGGGCGTGGGCCAGTACGATCACATCACTCCATCCCTACAGGCCTTACACTGGCTGCCCGTGGCACAACGGGCTCAGTTCAAGACGGGGTGTCTTGTGCATAAGGCCATCCATGGTTTTGGACCGGGCTATCTCAGAGAAAAATTCATCAGACATGTGCCTACCAGATCGCTGCGGTCTGAGAATTTGGCTTTGTTGAACATCCCCAAATTTGCTAAAAACAAATGCGGTGGGAGGACCCTGGAAGTTCAAGGAGCTCAGTTCTGGAACTCCTTGCCCCTAACATAAGACTGGAAAATGATCTCCTAAAGTTTGGGAGATTGTTAAAAACATGGCTATATATCCAGGCTTTCGGGGTGACTTAAATATTAAGTATTCTAATAGCTCTAAATGTTATATATTTAACTTTGTATGTTTTATATTTTCTTGTTCGCTGATTGTTATTGTTTTATTGTTACTTGTTTGGTCGATGTAGTTTTTGCCCCTTTTCTGTTCTGTTTTTATCCCGCCAGCGCATCGAGGCACATGTGTAAGACTGCGCTGTTGTTTTATAAGCATTTTAATAAATAAATAATAAATAAAATGGTACATAGAGGCCGGTAGTTCCCCTGATTCCAGACAGTTCGAGTAGAGGAAGGCCAAAATCGGCTTCAATAAATTCCCATGAGTCCTGTAGAACTCAATTGGGATGCCATCAGGACCTGGGGACTTCCCCGCAGGGAAGGATTGGATTGCATCCATGACCTCTTCTGGTGTGATCGGTCCCATCAACCCGGCACGCTCCTCATCCGACAGCCATCCCAGAGCTAGGGGGTCCAACTCTTCAGCCAGATCTCGGGGGTCAAAATTTTGTGACAGTACGGAGGTGTAGAATGAGCCATAAAACTGTCACATAGAATTGAGTATGTCCTCCCCCCCCCCCCCAATTTCTGAGATCAAGGTCATCGAACAGTCATGCTGTGCCAGCATTGCTATTTGGCGTACGTTTCGGTCCCCCTGTTCGAAGATACTTTGTTGCTGTAAAGGTCAAGCCTGGTAGCCTCAGTCAGTTGTAAATGTAAATCTCTCTTTACTTTGGAGTTAGGCAAACTTGGTCTCAGAAGGGTCCGCAGCATATTCAGCCGAGCCGGAGTCAACCGTCTTCTGCAAGGAGGACACCGTCACCTCTTGGTCCTTTCGGACCGTCAAGATGGAGGACATATATTAACCACGCGTAAACGCCTTGAAGGCATCCTAAGTGATCTCAGGTGAAGAGGACCCTAAATTAGTGTTCCAATATTCAGTGAGAAGGGGGGGCATTTAGTCAGCTATCTTTGGGTGGGCAGTCCCGAGTCTCGCTGTCTATACTTTCAATTGCAAAAGTGACTAGTGCCTTGAAAAAGTATGTTGCAACCAAGAACGTAAATTAATTTTATTGGGATTTTATGTGATAGACCAACACAAAGTGGCACATAATTGTGAAGTGGAAGGAAAATGATAAATGGTTTTATATTTTTTTTTTTACAAATAAATATCTAAAAAGCATGGCGTGCATTTGTATTTGGCCCCCTTTACTCTGATGCCCCTAACTAAAATCTAGTGGAACCAATTGCCTTCTGAAGTGTCCTAATCAGTAAATTGTGTCCACCTGTGTATAATTTGATCTCAGTATAAATACAGCTGTTCTGTGAAGCCCTTAGAGGTTTGTTGGAGAACCTTAGTGAACAAACGGCATCATGAAGGCCAAGGAACACACCAGACAGTTCAGGCATGAAGTTAGGGAGAAGTTTAAAGCAGGGTTAGGTCATAAAAAAACTATCCCAAGCTTTGAACATCTCATGGAGCACTGTTAAATCCATTACCTGAAAATGGAAAGAGTAAGGCACAACTGCAATCCTACCAAGACGTGGCAGTCTATCTAAACTGACAGGCTGGGCAAGGAGAGCATTAATAAGAGAAGCAGCCAAGAGGCCCATGGTATCTCTGGAGGAGCTGCAGAGATCCACAGCTCAGGTGGGAGAATCTGTCCACAGGGCAGCTATTAGTTGTGCACTCCACAAATCTGGCCTTTATAGAAGAGTGGCAAGAAGAAAGACATTGTTAAAGAAAGCCATAAGAAGTCCCATTTGCAGTTTGCGAGAAGCCATGTGGGGGACACAGCAAATGTGAAAGAAGGTGCTTTGGTCAGATGAGACAAAAATGAAACTTGTTGCCCTAAAAGCAAACCACTATGTGTGGTGGAAAACTAAAATTGCACATCACTCTAAATAAACCATCCCCATCGTGAAACATGGTGGTGGCAGCATCATGTTGTGGGGATGCTTTTCTTCACCAGGAACAGGGAAGCCAAATACAGGGCAATTTAGAAGAAAATCTGTAATGCCGTGTACACACGATCGGTTCATCCGATGAAAACGTTCTGATGGATTTTTTCATCAGATATCCGATGAAGCTGACTTTCATCAGTCTTGCCTACACACCATCAGTTAAAAAAAACGATCGTGTCAGAACTCGGTGACGTAAAACACAACGACATGCTGTGAAAAATGAAGTTCCGAGCATGCGTCGACTTGATTCTGAGCATGCGTTGATTTTTAACCAATGGATTTCCCCACAGATGATCGTTTTTTTCTATCAGTTTTTTATCCATCAGATAATTTTATAACAGGTTCTACGTTTTTTTCACCGATGGGGGAAAAAACTGATGGGGCCCACACACGATCGGTTCGTCTGATGAAAACGGTCCATCAGACCGTTTTCATCAGACGAACCGATCGTGTGTATGCGGCATTAGAGTTTGCAAAAGATTTGAGACTGGGGTTGAGGTTCACCTTACAGCAGGACAATGACCCTAAACATACAGCCAGAGCTACAATGGTTTTAGATCAAAGCATATTCATGTGTTAGAATGGCCCAGTCAAATCCAATTGAGAATCTGTGGCAAGACTTGAAAATTGCTGTTCACATATGCTCTCCATCCAATCTGACAGAGCTTTAGGTATTTTGCAAAGAAGAATGGGCAAAAATGTCACTCTCTAGATGTGCAAAGCTGGTAGAGACATCCCCAAAAAGACTTGCAGCTGTAATTGCAGGAAAAGATGGTTCAACAGAGTATTGACTCAGAGGGGCTGAATACAAATGCACGCCACACTTTTCAGATTTTTTTTGTAAAAAAAATTGAAAACCATTTATTATTTTTCTTTCACTTCAAATAATGTGCTACTTTGTGTTGGTTTATCACATAAAATCCCAATAAAATACATTTATGCTTTTGGTTGTAACATGACAAAATTTGGAAAATTTCAAGGGGTATGAATACTTTTTTAAGGCACTGTATATGATGCAAGGATGTGGGCCAGATAAAACTTTAATATTACTGAATCTGATGAAGAAGATAGGGATTCAAATCTTAATTTAGAGCTTTGGATTTATTGGAGATGACCAAAAAAGTGGAGTGTAATAAATTAACTGGACAGGGCAATATAGGGAGAAAAAAATGCGTGGAAGGTCATCTGTGAACATTATCAATTTTAGTTGTTTTATTTTCTTTGTGTATTTTGAAAAATCTTATAAAAAATATTGTCAGAGATCTATTACATTACATATTTGAGTGCCACCCCATGTGAACTATAAATGCAAAAAGCAGAAGCTGAACCGACACGTTGCAGCACAGAATTTGTTAGCTAAATGTGCTATATCTGCATGTCTAATGTTTGGTTATCTTGGTGCGGTTGGCACCTTCGTTATGACTTTCCTTGCTAGTGTTGGAGTCCATTTATCTAATATAGGACTGTCATATACAGGCATATCCCACATTTAAGTACACAATGGGACCAGAGCATGTAGGTAAAACAAAAATGTACTTAAAGTGAAACAATACCTTTTTTCACTTCTAGAGTGTAGTGGAGGGTCAGGAGCTGTAGTGGGGGTGTCAGGAGCTATAATGGGGGAGTCAGGGGCACACTGTGAAGCCTCGTACACACGATCAGTCTATCCGATGAGAACGGTCTGATTGACCGTTGTCATCGGTTAACCGATGAAGCTGACTGATGGCCCGTCATGCCCACACACCATCGGTTAAAAAATCGATTGTGTCAGAACGCGGTGACGTAAAACACAACGACGTGCTGAAAAAAACGAAGTTCAATGCTTCCAAGCATGCGTCGACTTGATTCTGAGCATGCGTGGATTTTTAACCGATGGTTGTGCCTACTAACGATCGTTTTTTTCCCATTGGTTAGGAATAACCTATGGGGCCCACACACGATCAGTTATTCCACTTCATAGCTTGGTGTCATCTGCAAAGACTGAATTGGTACTTTTGATTTCAAACTCTATATAAATATATTAACATATATAAATAAATAGATTTGTTATTAAATATAACTCTATATTATAAATAAATTTAAAAGTAAGGGTCCCAACACTGAACCTTGGGATACACCACTAACAACGTTAGACCATTCAGGTCTGGTTCACACCAGAACACAGTGCTCGAAAGGTGCGTTCCATGTGAGTTTCCCACCCTTTATTCAACATGCACTGCCCTTTGAAGTCTGCTTCAGGTGACAATACATTTTTTTTTAGGGGGGAGAGAGTCCAGAGAGGACACAGAAGCCAATATCCAGACCACCCTGGTAGCAGGCTGAGGGGGGGGGGGGGGAGAGTGTGAGAGTGTGAGAAGGAAGTGTGAGAAGGAATAGGAGTGTCTAAAATAGACTATGGATGGAGGGGAGGGAAAAAAAGAAGAAGGTGTAACGCTACTAGACGTCCAGTTCCAGAGGTGAGAAATGAACAGTCGACAAACTTGTATAGCAAACACAGCAAGTTACAGTGTTAGATCTCATGCTTTTACCCATGCCTCCCAAATTTTTGTTAAATCTTATGGGCCGTTGCTCTCCAATTTATGTAAGTTTATACAGTGGTAGGACTTTGTTCACCATGGATCTCCACTGTTGCAATGTGGGAGGATCTGCCACCTTCCATTTGGTAAGTATAGTTTTCACAGCCTTATACACCATATAGAAAAGAAACAGCTTCTTATGATGAGTGGGATCAATAGCGTCACATATTCCTAACAATAACAGCAGATCCATGGGGACTGACGGCTTGCCCACTGCATCTACCTTAACCACCACTATTCGCCTTAAATCTTGTACGAGAGAGTGTAAGACCCAACCATGTGAATAAACATACTTGGTTCAAAGAGGCCGTCTCTAAAATTGTATGAATAAATCTGCTTATTTTTACATGATTGTCTAACAACAAAAACAAAAAATTATGTAGTTTCCCCTTAAATCTTCAATTGATGTATAATTTTAAGAAACTACAATGCAGTATTGTGTTTTGCCACTTCCAGACTGCTCACCGTAGATGTACGACTACAGGGAGGCCTGGCTGTGCTGGATCACATACATGTACAGTACGTAATGTGCTGTCATTCACTACAGCACAAACCGATCAGCTGGTCCTGGCCAATGATTTATTGCTGGAACCCACGGATTGGCTGAGTAAATGACAAAAGTAAACCTAGAGCTCTCTTCAGATAGCAGCGATGTGCGTTTTAAAAAAAAAAACACACAGTAAACCTTGTTGGGCACACCCTTTGATTCCCCCTAAATGTTTACTCCTTCCCAGCCAGTGTCATTAGTACAGTGACCATGTATATGATTGGCACTGATCACTGAATTTTTGTCAATGATGATGTCATTGTCAGTTCCCACGAAGTGTCAGATTGCCCATCGTACTAACAATCCCACTATAAGTCGCTGATCATTGCCATTACTAGTATAAAAAATCCAGTATATATCCCATTATTTGTAGACACTGCAAAATTCACACAAACCAATTAATATACACTCATTGATTATTATTTTTTGTACCAAAGACATGTAGCAGAATAAATTTTTGCCTAAATTTATGAATACATTTTATTTTTTACATCTTGTTATTGGATATGATTTATAGCAGAAAGTAAAAAATATTGTTTTATATTTTTTGAGTAAAAAAATTATATAAATGTAATTTGGGTACAGCGTTGCACTATTGCCAGTTAAAGTAGCTCAGTGCTGAATAGCAAAAAATGGCCTGACATTGAAGGAGGTAAAATATTCTTGAGCTTAAGCGGTTAAAGAAAGAAAAAAGACATCAAATGGGTGAAATAGTCACAGGGGGTAAACAAACATTCAGTGGGGCATGATGACTTTATATTTGTCCAAAGAAATGCTGCATGTTCCTATGCTTTTTTTTTTTTAATACACAATACTCAGTTATCAGAATCAATAAGGGTTGTGATATATGTTCCTGATTCCAGAGGTTGGAAATATGCCTGGCTAAACATAATTTTCCATACACATTTATAACCAGGCATGTATAAAGGATGCTTTGTAAATGCTACATTTCAGAAACTATATATAGGTCCAATTTTTGTGCAACTTTTGTTGATTACAGATCATGTGTCAGTACAAAGCAGGAGAATTTCCAAGAGCTTGGCCAGCTTTATTTCTACGAAGCAGGCAGTCATGAGGTGGCTGGCATGAGACATTATTCAATTTGGAATAGGTGTTTATCTTCAACTACTATTTATTTTCTTACTAATACCCACATTTCACGTTTTACCCATCAGGAATTTAACACCGTACTGTTTGCATTGTACTTTGAAAAGCTGTATTGTGTATATAGATTTGGCTTTGCCGTGATGCTTTTTTTTTTTATTATTAATGGACAGCTTTTTCAAACACCATGGTAATGGATTTTCAACCATAAACATAGCAACCTTTAATATTTATATTTTTCTAGCAAATTGAAATAGCTCCATACACACTAGCAGTTTTCCTGCTGGTTTTCTCTTCAGGTTTACCAAAACCATGTAGTACAAGGACATGCCTGATTGCATTCAAATTGAAACGCTTAAGGTTTGACCTCATATTAGGTGGTTTTGGTAAACCTGAAGAGAAAATCATCAGGAAAACTGATAGTGTGTATGGGGCTTCGGCCATGCGTCAGTTTTTCACCTATTAGATTTTGTTGAGTTGTAGTTCAAAGTAGCCAAAACATAAAAAAGATTCACTAATATTTGAATTATTGATTTTGTGTCTGAAATGGTGCTTTTGCAGCCCTTAACAATAATTGGCTCTGTTTTCTTGCCTTGAATTATTGGTTCAGGAAAGGATGGCTACAAAAAATATAATTATAGCTGTCTTTTAGTTTTATTATTTTGAGGAATGACTTATTGATTTGTTACTTTTAGTAAGCAGTAATAATGATAGTAGGTAGTGGCAAACATTTAATTTGTCTAGTTCTTAAAGTGACTTTCAGTACAAGGTCACTTATATTAAAAGTATACCTGTTAAACCAAGGGTTCTTTCACATGGGCAACTCCACCAGCAGATCTGCCTGCTCAGTGGGGAAACTGCTGATCCCCACTGAGCATGCGGATGACAGGTACAGCCTGCTTTCCTCTATGGGCAATCAGATGTAAACCGAATAAACCTGTCTGTTTTACATCTGACTATCATTTGATCTGATCCGCCAGACAGGCGGGGAACAGATCCCCCATGCGTCTGTTTTTATCATATAGGATCAGATGTCAGGGTATGTCAATGGACACTGCTCCATAGAGGAGACTAGAGGATCAGATCAGGTCTGCCTGAGCATCTGTGAAAAGGGGCCTTAGAGGGAAAATACTTAACTTTCCAGCTGCTTATGCTTATATCGCTGCTTCACTGCTCCCTAGATGCTGTGAGTTTTTCAGGGCTTATTCACACGTTGTGTGGTGACTAGAGATGAGTCAAACAACCCCCTGGTTCGGTTCGCAGCAGAACATGCGAACAGGCAAAAAGTATATGGGACACGAACATGAAAAATCAAAAGTACTAATTTTAAAGGTTAATATGCAAGTTATTGTCATATAAAGTGTTTGGGGGACCTGGGTCTTGCCCCAGGGGAAATGTATCAATGCAAAAAAAAAAGTTTTTTAAAACTCCCGTTTTTTTTTGTTTTTTTTTGGGAGCAGTGATTTTAATAATGCTTAAAGTGAAACAATAAAAGTGAAATATTCCTTTAAATTTCATACCTTGGGCGTGTCTATAGTATGCCTGTAAAGTGGCACATTTTTCCCATGTTTAGAACAGTCCCTGCAGCAAAATTACATTTCTAAAGGAAAAAAGTTGTTTACAACTGCTTGTGGCTATAATGAATTGTCATTACAGATACAAGTCATTGAAAAAAATGGCATGGGTTCCCCCCCAGTCCATTACCAGGCTCTTTGGGTCTGGTATGAATATTAAGGGGGACCCCAAACCAAAATTTAAAAAAAATTGCGTGGGGGTCCCCCCAAATTCCCTACCGGGCCCTTCAGGTCTGGTATGGATATTAAGGGGAACCATGCGCCAATGTAAAAAAAATGGCGTGGGGTTCCCCCCCCAAAAATCCATACCAGACCCTTATCCGAGCACGCAACCTGGCAGGCCGCAGGAAAAGAGGGGGGGATGAGAGGGAGCCTCGCCCTCCTGAACTGTACCAGGCCACATGCGATCAACGTGGGGAGGAGGATGCTTTGGGGTCAAAAGCACCATGTCCCCATGTTGATGGGGACAGGGGCCTCATCCCCACAACCATTGCCCGGTGGTTGTGGGGGTCTGCGGACGGGGGGTCTTATCGGAATCTGGATAGGCTGTCTCCTGTGTTTTTTTTTTTAATTTAAGATATTCTGTGAAATTCACATAGGGGGGCCGGGATCTGGGTGTCCCCTTTGTGAAAGGGGGCTTCCAGATTCCAATAAGCCCCCCGCCCACAGACCCTCACAACCACTGGACAAGGGTTGTGGGGATGAGGCCCTTGTCCCCATCAACATGGTGCTTTGGACCCCAAAGCATCCTCCCCACGTTGAGGGCATGTGGTCTGGTACGATTTAGGAGGGGGCACTCTCTCGTCCCCCCCTCTTTTCCTGTCGCATTTCAGGGTGCTCAGATAAGGGTCTGATATGGATTTTTGGGGGGAACCCCACGCCATTTTTTAACATTTTGGCGCAGGGTTCCCCTTAAAATCGGTATGGAATTTGGGGGGACGCCCATGCAATTTTTTATTTTTTATTTTGGTTCGGGGTTCTCCTTAATATTCGTACCAGACCCAAAGGGCCTGGTAATGTACTGGGGGGGGCCCATGCTGTTTTTTTCAATGACTTTTGTCTGTATTGCGGGACTCGACAATTCATTATAGTTGCAAACAGTTTTAAATTTCCCTTTTCCTTTAGAAATGCGCTATTTTACAGGCATACTATAGACACCCCCCAGGTATGAAATTTAAAAGAATATTTCACTTTTATTGTTTTACTTTAAGCATTATTAAAATCACTGCTCCCGAAAAAACAGACTTTTTTTGCATTGATGCATATTCCTGGGGCAGTACCCAGGTCCCCAAACACTTTTTATGACAATACCATGCATAGAAGCCTTTAAAATTAGCACTTTTGATTTCTCCTATTGACATCTGACTCTTCAGGGACTTGCAGCGGTGTTTAAAGTGACTCTAAACTTTAAATAATATATTTAATTCAAGTATGTATTCTTAAAAGAGCAATATGGTGGGGGGTTTTTTTTGTTCGTTTTTTTTACATAATCATACTTGCCTACGTGGATGCAGCATCGGTCCGATGCTGCATTTGTCCCCCGCCGCCTCTGTGAGAACCAAGCTCTGCTCGGTTCTCACAGTTTATTGAGCAGTGAGCTGCTGACTGTCAATCGACAGCTCTCCGCTTTTGACCCCCGTGCTCACTGGAGAGCTGAGCTGTGGCGAGGCGGGGAGCAGCTGTCTCAGCTGTGGTGATACGGCATCAGTCCAGGCACCTGGCAGGTCCAGACTTTATTGTCGTGATGACGCGGTGTCTGGACTGATTCCTGTTACGTCAGCACAGAGCGGTCTGCTGATTTTTTTTTAAATAATTGCACTCCGGTGACCCTTAGGAGAGGTCCAGACAAACAAGCTCAGGCTGGACTTCCCCTTAACTACATTCTGTACTCTTATCCTTCTTTTCAAATCTTTTAAAATTTTCAAATGCCTCTATTAAAAAATATATATGTGTAGCGGGGTCATCCTGTCAGAGTCTACTGACAGGCTTAAACTCCGCTGGAACTTTATCTACGCCTGTAAATATGTACAATACCTTTAAGAAGTTATGCATTGTGGGACTGCGAGTAGCGGGAGATATGGACTCCATTGACTCTTAGGAGAAACAGACTACACTTCCCACAATGCCTTGCGTTATCGGGACATGTGACACCTCCGCACAGACTTATGGGGGAGGTTACTTAAGGAAAGGGAGGGGCAGATCTCGCTCTCTCGGGACCTGCATCTTCTCCTCTGTGGAGCTGCAGAGGATAGCACAGCCATACTGCTAGGCCTGAAGCTGGGCCTAAATCTACAGAGAGACCAGCCATCCAGAAGGAAGCAAGACCACTATACCCAGCTCGTGTTCCAGGAGATCGGAGAGGCCGCCCAGCTGACAACTGAAACAGTGGAGAGCCTGATGCCAGGATCCTTGTGCTACGGAGCAGTGACCTACCAACGCGCCTTTTGAGAAGAACTCAGGCGGATCGGGCCTGTCGGGTGAGAGAGCACATGCTCAACTTCCAATCCTCCCTTTCAGACAGTTAACTTAGTGCCACCCTACAAGCCAGAGACACGTGTTTGGCCTCTAGCTGAGACTTAGAGGCCCTCTAACCTTATAGTTATTATACAGAAGTGACTGACGCTGACGAGCGATCAGTTCACCAACGTTGCTGTTCAGGATACTTTGTTTGACTAACTTCTCTTCATCGTTTACCATTTGCGGATTATAAATTAACGTGCACCAACCGACCGCAACGGGGACCCTAGTCTTGAGACGTTCCTTAGCTGTTTTACAGGACTGCTCACTAGAGGGAGCTCTGGGGCATAGATTGCTTACACTAATCTAGTTTAACTGAATGGTACCATTCTTAGCTCAGATACTTTCATTACTGTTACTTACTGATTCCCGCAAGGGCCCTTGCAGAATCATATTGTGTCATTGCACAATTGTTTACTTGTGTTTAAAACTCATATTTGCTTTCTCTAACCTATATAAAGTAAACCTATCTTCTTTGGTATAAATATATTGACTGTGTGGAGTGTATTTTTCTCACTTGGAGGAACCGTCCATCAAAGCAGGTAATACTGTTGATATACTGTCATTTCATGTTGTGTGCCTGCTATTGTGACCCCAGCCAAGCAGGTCACAGTACACCCACCAGGTTTCTGATGTGTCAAGGGAGGGTTCGAGCCAGTTAAATAGGGGTGAGCTAAGCAGAAAGAGAGTAGATCCCCAAATCAACCAACGGCTCCTGAGGGGGTAGCGCTACATATATATTTTTTGCTGTGCTTAGACTTACTTTTAGAGGGTGGCTACTCGCCATTGATGGTACTACTGTATGTAGGAACATAGCCACCTTCTCTTGCTTGTTCCAGAGTTCAATTAGGGACTATAAATATGGACTATGGGATTTGTAGTAGTGTTCATAAAGCAGTGCACTTGACTGCAACAAGCGCACACTGGCCATTCCAATCAAACATAATTGAGGGGAAAAAGAGATGTTTAGTAACTCACAGAGGACTTGCAAGAAGGCAGAAAAATACAGTAAGCAACAATTTATGAAAAATTGATTTTACTGATATACTTTTAGATAAATGTGACCCTGTGCAGATAGGGTCACTTAATGTAAACCTGTTAAGCATATGAGGAAAACATATATTTGCAAAGGTTACCCTCAGGGAAAACCACTTGTTAAAATGTAGATAGATAAATAGTAGATCTAGGAATACAGGCAACTGAATTTATATTTTGGATGAATTTTTACATTATCCTCTTCCACCTCCTCAGCTTCCCTGTTAGACAGTGATGCCACCTATCACAATAAAGCAGGGGTCTTGAATTAAAATTCAAGGAGGTCCGGTCACTAAAATTTTCTTTGGGCCGAGGTCCGAATCTCAAGTCCCCATTTGTCCCCATCACAGTGGATCTTTACATCAGGTGTCCCTATTACAGCGCCCCTTTACATCAGGTGTCCCCATCACAGTGCCCCTTTACATCAGGTGTCCCCATCACAGTGCCCCTTTAAATCAGGTGTCCCCATGACAGCACTCCTTTACATCAGGTGTCCTCATCACAGTGCCCCTTTACATCAGGTGTCCCCATTACAGCGCCCCTTTACATCAGATGTCCCCATCACAGAGCTCCTTTACATCAGGTGTCCCCATCAGAGTCCCCCTTAACATAAAATGTGCCCATCATCATACCCCTTAACATAAAATAAGGGTCACGCTGATGGGCACATTTTATGTTAAGGGACACTCTGATGGGCAAATTTTTTGTTAAGGGGCACCCTGATGGGCACATTTTATATTCAGGGGCACAACAAAACATGTCCCTTAACATTAAATCTGCCATTTGGAGTGCCCTTTAATACAAAATGTGCCCATCAGTGTTGCTCTTAAAATAAAATAGTGCCCCTTAACAAAAAATGTCCCCATCAGCAATGTCCATTAACATAAAATAAGGGTCACGCTGATGGGCACCTTTTATGTTAATGGGCACAATTTTTTTTAAGGGGCACGCTGATGGGTATATTTTTAATGTGTACACAGATGGGCATATTTTATGTTAATTGTCACTCTGATGGGCACAACAAAATGTGTCCCTTAACAAAATATGCCCATCAGTGTGCACATTAAAAATATACCCATCAACGTGCCGCTTAATTAAAATTCGTCCATCAGAGTGCCCCTTAACATAAAAAAGGTGCCCATTAGCGTGACCTTTAGAAACATATGACCAGCAGTGATCACTAAGTAACATGTCACATACCTTGAATGCAATGCTGCGAGATAAGGAGCCCGGGATCGTGAGTAGCAGGGGGGCAGGGCGCGCACGTGACAACGTGCTCATACTCTCAAGGGGAGCCAGGAGTGGACCGGCTCGCAGCAGGGGGCGGGGCACGCACGCAACGTCACGCCACTACTCGCGGTCCGTGAGTGCAAGCTGGTCAACTTCGAGACCAGCGTTGCTGGGGAAACCCGCGGCCCCGGCAAACCAACGGTGAAATTCAAATTATACTGGCAGCATGGCGGTCCGGGCAGAAGCGTCACTCGGGCCGGACTCGGGCCGCCATTTAGTGATGGCTGCAATAAAGGATCAAAAGGGAGGCTCTAAAGGTGAGATGGGATTCAGCACAACCTCCGTACTAGAATTCTGAGGACTGCAGAACTCTCACAGCAATTGTGTGAAGAGGGTACCGCACAACTTGCTAAATTTTTGTTTCTTATTCTGATAAATGCAGCAGAAGGATACATGAACACCCTTGTAGCAGAATTTGTGAGATTGAAACATGGCAATAATTTTCTCAAGTCACAGTCAAATAATTTGCAGTGAGATGGGTGCAGTGTAGTCTAAAAAGCGAAATGATTTTTTAAAATGAAACTCTCAACTATTGGAACTCTCATGCCGCGTACACACGGTCGTTTTTTGTGATGAAATAAAAGGACGTTTTTAAAAATGTCATTTAAAATGATCGTGTGTGGGCTTCACATCGTTTTTTGTCTTCTAAAAAACGACCAAAAAAAAATTAGAACATGCTTCAATTTTTTATGTCGTTTTTCAAAATGTTGTTTTTTGTGTCATAAAAAATGATCGTGTGTGGGCTAAAACGACGTTTTAAACAACGTTTTAAACCCACACTTGCTCAGAAGCAAGTTATGAGACGGGAGCTTGAATGGAACAGAGTACCATTGTACGTGTTGTATGTAACCGCGCTTTGCTAGAGCATTTTCAGAAAACAATGGTATGTGGGCAACGTCGTTTTTTATGATAAGGTTAGAAAAACGTCGTTTTTTTCATGATGAAAAACATCGTTTTATTTCATCACAAAAAACGACCGTGTGTACGCGGCATCATAGATGCAAAATGTTCCTATGAGGCTCGAAAATTTGTTTACCCTAAAAAACAAAACAAATGTTGTATTTACCTGCTCTGTGCAATGGTTTACCTCAGGGCAGCCTGATCCTCTTATTTTTGCATAGAATGCATTAAGGTAAAAAAAAAAAAAAAAAAACTTAACTTTAACTTTGTATTGAAGACTGAATACTTTTTTCCCAAAATTCAGGGCTGGAGTCTCAACCACCCTCAGTGCCCTAGTCTAATTCATGTGCCTTATTAGATTGTAACGTAATGAGTGTTTTACATGTGAAGATACTGTATTTTGAACAAAGTATTGTGAGGATGAAAGGGATTCAGTTTTTCCTGTAGCAATATTATAGTAGGCACATCTGACCGTTTAGCACTCATTTTGGAATGGTATGTTACAGCCTTATTCCAAAATGGATTAAATTCAATATTTTCCTCAAAGTTCTACAAACAATACCCCTTAATGACAACATGGAAGAAGTTTGTTTGTAATCTTTGCAAATTTATTAAGAATAAGGCCTCATGCACACTGGACGTTTTTTGTTGTTTTTACAGCAGCTGTTTTTGACAGTAGACATTTTTTTCTACAGTCATTAAACTCTCCATCATGTTATCCTATGTGTCCATGCACACATAAGCTGTTAATAGCAGTTTGTGGCATTTTTGAGCAGTAAAAAAAACAAAATAGTGCGTTCTGAGAGAGGTTTTTCGGCTATAAAAACGCTCTAACGCTGATAAACGCTCAAAAACTTTGCTCACCAGCGTTTTGTAACATTTTTTATCCATTGAAACCGTCCTAACCACCCGACTTGTGGCATCCAACATGGTGATTACAGCAGCGGTAAAATAAATTTATCTCATACTAAGATTATTTTGATTGGTCAAAGAACAAGTCAGACTATCACAAAGTCGGATCAAAGTAGTATCCTGTTCATGAAAGTCGGATGGATGTCGGATCAATGTAGGACTAATGTCGCAGAGCAAAGTAGGATGAAAGTCGTATCACTTTCGTGTAGTATCAGTGTGAACCCAGCCTCAGGCTGGGTTCACACTGGTACGACAAATGCTCCGACATTGGGAGCTCATGTCGCATGACGTGTGAAAATCAATGTTTCCCTATGAGAGCCATCTTAACTGGTCCGAATTTGATCCTACTTCAGCCCGTTGAATATCATGGAAGTCAGCTCAAAGTAGGATCCTTGTCCTAACCATCCGACTTCCGACATGGTTATTACAGCAGCAGTAAAAGGAATTTATCTCACACTGGGATTGTTTTGATTGGTCAAAGACTATCACAAAGTCGGATCAAAGTAGTATTCAAGTTGGATGGATGTAGGACCAATGTAGGACTGATGTCGCAAAGTAGGATGAAAGTTGTATGAATGTTGTGTAGTAGCAGTGTGAACCCAGCCTCATCCTACTTTGCTCTGTGACATTCAGTCCTACATTGGTCCGACATCCATCCGACTTTTATAAACAGGATACTACTTTGATTCAACTTTGTGATAGTCTGACTTGTTCTTTGACCAATCAAAACAATCCCAGTGTGAGATAAATTCCTTTTACTGCTGCTGTAATCACAATGTCGGATGCCACAAGTCGGATGGTTAGGACAAGGATCCTACTTTGATCCAACTTCAATGATATTTAATGGGCTGAAGTAGGATCAAAGTTGGACCAAAGTAGTGCAGGAACTTTTTTCAAAGTCAGACTGACTTGTGTCAGACTAGTTAAGATGGCTCTCATAGGGAAACATTGATTTTCATACGTCATGCGACATTAGCTTCTAAGTGTTTGTCGTACCAGTGTGAACCCGGCCTAAACCCACAATAATAATAATAAAAAAAAAAACTGCAAGACAAAGGCATAATGAGCTAGTATGCATAACTATGGACAGGTAAGTAGCTATGGTTAAATTATAATTCCACAATGCAGTATATTTTTATCCACCATTCCCTCTCATACATTTTAGCAATACATAGGTGTGTAATATTTAGTTTATCCCAAGCATTCCCTTTGGGTAAAAACAAAAATTATTTGCATCCAAATTGCTTTTAATTTTTGTCTTGGTTGTTTTGTTCTTCCCTAAGTGCTTTTACATAATGTATTTTCTATGAGTGATTCTACATCTTTATAGCAAAATTCTGCTGCTGGAATTGAGCCACTATGAAATTAGCTGGAACACTAAGATGATTGTAAAATATGGTTTTGCCTCTGCTGCTAAAGTAATTAGAAGAAAAAAAATTAATTACCGTATTTATCGGGGTATAACAGGCACAGGCGTATAACAAGCACCCCAATTTTAGGAGGGAAGTTTAAGGAAAAAACCGCACATTTTAAATAAAGAACTTTGAAGCAAAATTAGGGTCACAGCTCATCAATGCACCCTGCTCAGTGCCCATCTGCAGCCTATAAATTGACCAACATTGCTCATACACGTAGGCTATATGCAGGGTATATTCATAATTGACAATTTGTCCTATAATGCTGATAGTGACGAGGATGCATCTGAGTTGCACTATAAATAACATGTCGAAAAGACATGCAAAACGAGAATGTTTAACAGTTCAGTGTAATGGATCAAGTGGCAAGCATAAAGCAGAGCAATGTCCCTACATTACCACATCCAAACGCTGTTCCGGCAGACTGCCTTCCGCTCTCCTCCTCTATGGCTGTGATTTGCGGAGTCCTTCCAGCATATGTTCAATTTTTCATGGCCACATTCGGAAACACATGGAAGCACAATGCAAGGTACTCAGAGATACTCTCAATGTTTTCATGCGGAACGGCTGGGTCTGTATTATAACTGGGACTCCTACAGCTCTCCACGTCCCAGATGAATGGGGGATTTTATAGGCGGCATCACAGGGCTGCGATGACTGCTGAATTTACATAGAGCCGACATCTCCTGTGTACCCATCGCTCCGTCACTCACAACCATGCCTCCTGGCCCTGATCAAATGATAGACAGAACAGTGGCCCAATGCGGGCCAGGAGGCGTGGCTGTGCGTGACGGAGCGCCGCGTACACAGGAGATCGCGGCTCTATGTAATTCAGCGGCGCTCGCTCCTCTTCCCCTCTACAGCATGGATCGGCGTATAACACGCACCCACAATTTCCCCCTGATTTTAAGGGGAAAAAATGCGTATTATACGCCGATAAATACGGTAGTCATACTAAGCCTTTTCTCCACTGGCTACATAGATCACCAAAGGACATGCAGATGTTTGGAAGAGTATTGATTAGGAATTGATTTGTTGCTTTGGTTCATTCAGTAATTACCAAATATTGACAGACCAGCAAATGCAGTTTTGCCTAATGTACCTTTTCACTTGTTGTGTCCAAAGTACAGCAATCAAATCTGGTCCACTCTTAGGTTGTGGTACACCATGTCCTGACATTGTTTAGCAGATGGGGAAATTTTACTTTGAAATTATCAGTATTTTTCTGTCTTGCTGCTAGTTTATTAGCGGTGATCCCCACAGAGCAGCAAGTGACCCAACGGTTTTGCTTGCTAGATCATACATGATGATGTTGGCTAGGGGGAGCAGCAGCACACCAGGTAAGAGATGTGGTTTATGAGCTTTTGCCAAGAGTTCCACTTTAGTGTATGTTGCAGCATATGTGAGTTTTACCACATGTTATTGCAAGAGCATAGGTGTGCATCCAGCCAGTTGATCAAATGTAAATTCCTTTGCCAGCTTTTCCACGGTACATACTTAACGTGTAAATATGGGCAAAATCAAAAATGACATATATGACCTTGTTTATTACCCATTCATAGCCCTTTATTGGACATGTAGATGCACAGGGGCGGTCCACTGCTGGAGAGTGGGGGAGTGGAGTATCAGGTAAGTAGAAGTGATTATCCTCTCTCCTAGACAAAACGAGCATTTAACTCTTGCAGTGTGGGTGCAGCCCCACTGCAAGGGATTATTTTCCATTTCTTGAAATTGGGTTTAATAGATCAAGCTGTCCAGCAAAGATGGCAGTTAGAGGGTTGAGACAAACCACCATTTATCACTGGCAGGGTGCTTGAAATCATCAGCTTTTATTTATTTATGTAAGACCTATATTCCAAAAGGAAAATACAATTATTGCTTTTACTGCTTAAAAAATAACTGGAGTTGAGTTTTACATTGTTAGTCACTAATGTAAAGTTCATCTACATTTACTAATTCATACAATGCTAACCTATTCACTAATTTACATTGCGGCTGTCTAAGAGTGGCTATGTTGCTCCTCCATAGATACAGTGGAGGAGATTATGTAGCTCTCCTAAGACAGGAGGCGTGTTACTGGCAGACCACCAGGGAAATATAAAAGAATAACAACAACAAAAAAAAGAAAATGTATGTAACCACCACATTTAATGATTGATAAACTACAATGTATTAATTATGTTTTGGGGGGTTGGTTACCCTTTAAGCTGGCCATACAGTGTAAGAAATTTGGTTGATTTCTGCTTGAAGTAACTGATGCAATATACAAACTATTCTTCTGAAGATTCCCTCTATTTATTGCATATATGTATTCACTTGTCTATTCCCATAGTTAGCTCATCTATAAAACCTCTGATAAGCACAATCTTGCTATCTATGAAAGTAAACACACTGAATGAATGACTTGTATAGCGCTACTCATGCGAACTGAATCGCCTCTGGGCGCTTTTTCCAGCCAGTGTCTGCTTGGCTGGTTCGGTCATTTTACCCCCGTAGGATCGTGACACGCTTAGGACACACAGTCTTACACACAGATATACATATATATACTGGGCCGATTTGGACAGGATCCAATTTACCTACCAGCATGTCTTTGGAGTGTGGGAGGAAACCGGAGTACCCGGAGGAAACCCACGCAGGCACAGGGAGAACATGCAAAGTCCAGGCAGATGGTGTCATGGTCGGGATTCGAACTCGCGACCCTTTTGCTGCTACTTGAAAGTGCTACTCACTGCACCACTGTGCTGCCTAGTAAAAAAATATTTTCATTTATTTCCCAAGAAAATAGGAATATGCTAATCATCAAAAGTATAACAGCAGAACATCAAAAATACTTATCAAAATCCTCTAGACATAGTCTCATCAGCTGGGCTCTGGATGGCAAAAGAGAAAGAGCCATGAGGCTCTCACAAGCAGGCCAGGAGTCAGAACAAGCGACTAATTCTCTTCTGTGTGTCCTTTTTACCCATACATTCACACCCACTTGTAACCACCCCCACTTGCCTCCTATCCAATAAGATATTGCCAAGACGTGGTCTTTCTCAATAGATTATATTACTGTCCGTCTTGATGTATTGGCCTCTACAGGCAGCATTGTCCATGTATCATATCCAGGTGCTTGTTGATCTTTGTCATCAATCATCCTGGCAGCCATTGCTCTCTTTGAAGCTTGCTTTCAAAGTAGCAATCACTGATTTCCATCTTATTATACTAGCCGGACAGGAGCCAGGCCCCTTTGTTCTACACAGTTAGAGGCCTAATTGGTTACATTCGAATTTGAGGTCCATCTGCCTGTATCCTCCAGGGAGTGAAATACCAGAACTATGATATTAAACCATGTTGCCTTTTAACACTGCTAAACCATCCGAAACCCATTCATTGGGTGGCCACCTCCTGCTCAACATCTCTTGATTAAACCAGTGAAGGAGCTGGATGAAAACTTTGTCGGCAAGGCTGACTATCAAAATGAAATAGCTGCAGCAGGAGATTAGCAGCACTGTGTAGCATGAATGGATGAAGCAGTTTAGTTTTTTCTATTCAGTTTGAAAAAATTATATGTGTATAGCCAACTTAAGAATAGTTATTTTGAAAAACTAGTATAATTATTTATTACTATAAATTATATCATGTTACCGGGTACAAAAGTTTAGCCAAGGTTTGAACCTGTTAGGGTGCATGCACACTTGCGAGAACCCCTTAGGTTCCCGGGACTAGCTGTGATTAGATCACAGACAGGGTACATTCACGAGTGTGAATGCACCCTTAGGCCCTGTTCACATGTCGCGATTTGGGATTCGGGGCAGAATCGCTGTGATTCTGCCTGCAATCCCAAATTGCTTGGCAAACACAGCACAGCGTGTGTTTGTGTTTTGGGCATCATCATCCTTTAACAGGATCGGGTGGCAAACCACGCCTTCACAAATCACGCAAGGCTTGTTGCCTGAAAAGGAGCAGAAGCTTATTTTTGAGCCACAAACGCGCATAGGGCAGTTTATTGAAGTGAATGGGCTGCCTTAATCGACAAGTAGAGTTACGCGAAAATCACGTCAAAGTCGTTTAGCAGGAACAGTTGTTCCCTCTACACGATAATGTTGAACAGGGCCTAATGATTGATACCTAAGGAAGGTCATTAGAAAAAAGTAGATAACTGGGCAGTTTAATTGTGCTGTGACTAGTTTTACCTCTTTATGCAGTATGCAATATTTTCCTCTTCAAAAACTAAAACTGAATTACCGCTGACTTGAGGCATATTATTTTTTTCTAGTACCCCTATAAATAATGTACAGAGATTGCTGTGAGTTGCAGGAAGTCTCCCTGCTGTCAAAAGACAATAGTTCCCCATTCACCTTGAATGTGTGGCTGGATGAATCGGTTCAGTCGTTTCGATCAGCCCATTGGCTGAATAAAAAACTTAACCATGTATGGCCAACCTAACACTAAGCTTACTGATAGCATCCTCTCCATTTGCTTCTTTTTTTTTTTAAAGTGTATTTTGTGCGTGTACTTGAGAGAGGAGCCGGACTGCAGGAGTTGAGAGTAGGCAGGCCTCCCCCAGAGGCAATCTGCCACCTTTCTCCTCACACAGCCCGCCCTACCTGCTCCGCTTTGAAGCCCAACGGGGCAGAGGGACTTCCCTATAAGGGAGTGAGAGGATTTGCCCGCTCAACCAGCCCCGTTAGTCCTTCGCCTCTCTTTTTAGAGACCGCGTGGTCAAAGTACGTGCATGTTAACCCAATTTTGAGTGCGTGTAAGTGTGGTGTTTTTTGTGGGAGGGGGGTGGGCGTACTAAGCGCAGGCTTACCTCACATAGCACACCCACCGGGAGCCGGGCTGAGACCACCAAACTCAATTCACATGTAGCCGAGACCGGGATCCGAACCCCTAGCTGCAGAGGTGAATGGCTTGTCAGCGCAGTGCCAATCGCGTTGAGCCACCGCAGCTCCCTCTCCATTTGCTTCTATGACAAGCTTCTCCCTAGTGCCTAAAAACATTTAGGCTCTGTGACGAGATCCTTTCTCCCCCGGTTCTGCTCTCCCGACACTCCTCTGCTACCAGTGAGTCAGCTTGCAGATTGCAGCGTCTGATGGTCCAGTCATCCAAGGTTCCGGGGTCCGAACTACAGCTATGTGCCGTTCAGACGCATTAAGAACAAACACCAGGCAGGCTGTATGTAAGTTCAAACAGGACTCTCTATTTTCAAGTACACAGCACACTTTTATACAGAATTTTGGAACATCCCACTCCCAACAACCGCTTTCCTATTGGTCAATTGTAAAGTATATGCAGTCTTCACTCAAGTCCTCCTTGACCATGCAAATGAGGACTTGAAATTGTCAACAGGGATTGGTCCAATAGCATGGATAGAAAGACTTGTGTATTGAGACAGAAGCCCCAGGGGGTAATCAATGTACACAATAACCCGGTCTACTTAATTACTACCTCTGAGCGGTTACATTGCTTTAGACAATAGAATGCTAATTCAATACAGCTGACAGGAGGCTTCTGACCTTTAGAACAATACAAAGTCCCTTAGCGTAAACACATACATCTTCAACCACACATAATAGATTCAATTAACCTTCAATCCCTAATTCTAGCCAGACGGACTGTCTCCGACACCCGCTCTTAACCTGCAGAACACAATAAAAGGTATTTCACAAGCTGGTTCCACTTAGCATTTCAAAAGCCTTGCATTGAATGTCCCTCTCCTGTGTAACAGATGTCAAGTAGAAACACTTTAATATCTCAAGGTCCATGACAGGCTCTATTTACATTATTGTGTGTCTAAACTCAAATGATTTCCAGTGCGACTTTGGATATCCAACTTTAAATTTTCCGGGCATTAAAAGTCACGCCAAACTAGTGCAGGCACCTTTTCAACATTACTGTGACTTTAGGTCGCACCAATTTGAACAGGTACCATTGAAAAGAATGGGCTGAGACTTGTCATATGACTTTGATGTCCAAAGTTGCATGACAAGTTGTTTGCACAAGTGTGATTGGAGCCTTACCGTTGCAGTTTATAAATTGGTCTAAATGTTATTTGTATTAACCAGTTGTATCGTTTCACTGCTTAACATGGACATAGGCTTTGTTATGCGCTTTTAAATATGCAGAAATTTGAGAGCGATTTTCCACAAAAATCAACTAGTTCTCTTGTTAAAGGTTGATTGCATTGATTTGTACGAAATGCCCTAAATCACTTTCAGACAAGAATGTAGGTTACATTTTACGCAGTCTTCTGCACATCTTCATTTTGATCTGTCCTTCACAAAAAATCTTTCAGAGCATAATGATCTTCCCAGATTTACTAGGTCATCTGATATCATGGAATGTATTTTTTTTTCTGCCAGCACTGCAATTTCTGCATTTCATCCCAATGCACATAATGTGGTGATACACATTTTCCTACAGTACAATGACATTGCGAATATGTTTATGTGTAAAAATGGTGAATATGTTTATGTTTATGTGGAAATGCCTCTACCTATGAAATTCTTTTTGTTTCCCACATTTGCTTGCAAACCAAGCTGTCTAGCAAAAGTGACAAACTATATACAACTGTAACAAAGTTAGGGGTGCTTTAGGCTCCATGCAAACTGGGCTTTAAAAAAAAAAATCAGTTCCCTTGGAAAAAATTTTTTTTTTTATATAAAACATTTTTGTACACAGTTTAGTGTTTTTATTTCTGCCAGAAAGCTCCAATCAGGAATGCAAACATTTTCAGTGAAAAGGAGCCAAGCTACTATACAGAGAACGAATGTACGATCCCAGCTATTACCCAGCGTTTTTAGGCAGTATACATTTGTATACATTTGTCTGCACAATAAACAGTTTTAAACAATATTATGCCATGGAGTTTCTTTTTACCATTTTCATGTGAGGAGACAGCACCAGTAAGCAGCCTTGAAACAGATAGCCTTCATAGAATCCCTAAAGTGATTCATAAGCGTGTTTGACCAAACTTGGCTTTGAGGTCACACGTTTAGGCTCAATTCACACCTATGCATGTTGCTTTTGAGCCTTTTTGCGGTGCTTGCTGCGTTTTTTTGACTTGCGTTTTTACTGCGATTTTGCCGCTATTTGCGTTTTAATTTTTTTTTTACATCAATTTTAATTTTTTTACATTTAATTTAACAACCAGATATAAACAGGTAAAATCGCGGTAAAAACGCGGTACTTGCGTTTTGGATGCGGGTCCATTGAATTCTATTACATGCAAAACGCTGCTTTTTGCAGGGAAAAAAAGTCCCCGACCCTTTCCAAAAACGCAGAGGCACAAAAAAGCATTTATGTGAACATGTTCCATAGGGACCCATGTTAAAAAATGTCCCTGCTTTTCTGCAAAATGCACCAAAAAACGCATTAGTGTGAATCGAGCCTAAGGCCCCATACACACGAGAGGATTTATCCGCGGATACGGTCCAGCGGACCGTATCCGCGGATAAATCCTCTCGAGGATTTCAGCAGATTTCTATGCGATGGCGTGTACACACCATCGCATTGAAATCCGCGCCGAAATCCTCTGGCGATGACGTGTCGCGCCGTCGCCGCGATTATGACGCGGCGACGGGCGCGACGCTGTCATATAAGGAATTCCACGCATGCGTCAAATCATTACGACGCGTGCGGGGAATCCCTTTGGACGGATGGATCCGGTGAGTCTGTACAGACGAGCGGATCCATCCGTGGGATCCGATTCCAGCAGATAGATATTCTGTGCATGTCGACAAATATTTATCTGCTGGAATTCGGAAATATCCGCGGATAAATATCCGCCGGAGTGTACACACCATAGAATCTATCCGCTGAAACCCATTCGATGGGATTTATCTGCGGATAGATTCTATCGTGTGTATGGGGCCTTAGAGGTGAGCAGCCATTACCTGAGGGTGTGGAGCACCTGAGTGTGAACACCGCAGCAATCTGTTTGTCACAATTTTTTTTGAAGTCCCTAAATACATATCAAAAGAATGAATTTCACTGTTTTATGTACTACAGCACTTTATAATTCACGTTTGTGGCACTATAATTTTACATATTATATATTTATTATATCTTACTGTGTGACACTATATATTTATATATTTGATTTGTTTGCATGTTTTTACATAGTATAATAATTTACATTAACCACGCTCAGTAGACAGGGGCACAGTAATGCTGGAACAGAAAAGGGCCTCAAACTGTTGTCACAAGGTTAACCACTTAACCCCTGGACCATATTGCTGCCCAAAGACCAGAGCACTTTTTGCGATTCGGCACTGCGTCGCTTTAACTGACAATTGCGTGGTCGTGTGACGTGGCTCCCAAACAAAATTGGCGTCCTTTTTTTCCCACACATAGAGCTTTCTTTTTGTGGTATTTGATCACCTCTGCGTTTTTTAGTATTTGCGCTATAAACAAAAATAGAGCGTCAATTTTGAAAAAAATGAATATTTTTTACTTTTTGCTATAATAAATATCCCCCAAAAATATATAAAAAAAACTTTATTTTTCCTCAGTTTAGGCCGATACGTATTCTTCTACATATTTTTCGTAAAAAAAATCTGCAATAAGTGTTTATTGATTGGTTTGCGCAAATGTTATAGCTTTTACAAAATAGGGTTTTTTTTTATGGCATTTTTATTAATATTTTTTTTTACTAGTTATGGCGGCGATCAGCGTTTTTTTTCAGTACTGCAACATTATGGCGGACACTTCGGACACTTTTGAGAATTTTTTTGGGACCATTGGCATTTTTATAGCGATCAGTGCTATAAAAATGCATTGAAATACTATAAAAATGCCACTGGCCGTGAAGGGGTTAACACTAGGGGGCGGGGAAGGGGTTAAGTATGTTCCCTGGGTGTGTTCTAACTGTAGGGGGTGGCCCGATGTAGAGCTACGGGCTCTCACGCAGGGGACCCGACTTGCCGCCGTAATATGACGGTGGGCAGTCGGCAAGCAGTTAATATATATTTACAGCGGTGTGTGTGTGACATATATCATAGTATCATTTACAGATAAAATTATTTCATTTATTTTAATCTGGCAAGATTTTGGGGTAAGAGCGCAACACATTAATTACGTTTTAATTCTAATCAACGTTGCCCTCCTTCAACTGTCTGACAATGCTGGACAAAGGATACTGACTTCTGACTGGCGCACAGAGCCCAAACAGCTCCCACCTTCTCTGAACATAGAAGACAACTTCTGCACAATAGCAGAGGAAACAGGTGAGGAAGGGGCTTTGGGAGGTTCTTTTAACAGAAGCAGAGGTGGCATGACTGCAGAATGGAGAGGGGCTGTGAGAAGTTACAGGCTTAGGCCCCGTACACACGACCAAACATGTATGCTGAAACTGGTCTGCGGGCCAGTTTCAGCATACATGTTCGGTCGTGTGTAGGCGCGAGCGGGCCGAATTCCAGCAAACATTTGCCCGCCGGGCCTTTTCCCAGCGGGCAAATATTCCTGGACGTGTTTTAAAACCGTACAGACCTACCGTACATGTCCGAGCGCCCGCCGTCCCTCGCATGCGTCTAATGACTTTGACGCATGCGTGGAAGCCTTTAAATGGCAGGCCCGCCCACGTCTCTGCGTCATCGTCGCGGCGACGACGCGGACACGCCCCGCATATTGTTTACGCGCGGACTTCTGTACAACCATCGTACAGAAGCCCTCTGGCAGGCATGTACGGTGAAAACGGTCCGACGGACCGGTTTCATCGTACATGTTTGCTTGTGTGTACCGGGCCTTAGTCTCTTTTTTTGTACAAATAGAGTAGAGGAGGCACAGTCTGCAGAATTGAAAGGGAGCTGTGGCTTTAGCGCTGCCGATCCCCCCCATTGATATGCTCATAATAGGTCTACAGCCAACATTTACAGTAAAAAAAATTTTTATTTTATTTACAAACCACAGCACCAATTTCACAGGGACAAGTGCCATGTGCACTGGGACCCTGGGGACATTCACCAAGCTTTTTTAAAATATAGAGGGGACGAAAACTGCTGTGATAATGCTAGTGACAGACTGCGTCATATGTGTAATTTTTCTTTTGCCCGAACTTCCACTTTATTGAATTATGTAAAATTTTGTTGCAAATAGTTTTTATTAAAATAGGATTGTCAAAAAAATTAAAAGTTAATTATTTAGACCTCTGTGTACAGTACTGCAGAGAGGTTCTTATCTCTGACAAAACATATTATAAACAACAGTGGAGCTTCGGAAGAATTAAGCCTGGTACACACCATTAGTTCTTTCGATCTGAGCCTAGTACAGCGATCTCCCCCACTGAGCTATTGTGTTCTGACAGGGGGACAGCCCCACTGCCAGAACACTCCATTCAGTGCTCTTAGCCATTGGCTGAGAGTCAGTGGTGGCTGATGCTCAAAATTTTTGGGTGGTGCTCAAACTATATCTGAAAAATACTGAAAAAAAACATCAATTGCAGCCTCACTGTGCCCATCTTATGCAACCTCTCTGTGCCCATCAACTGCAGCCACTGTGACCCTCGTGGCACCTAAACCAGCACAACCCCCCTCCCCCAGGGGGACTAAACCAGCACAACCCTAAACTGCCCAGTGGCATTTAACCAGCACCCCTGCGCTCCCTCCTGCTCGTTGTCCGCCCAGCACTTACCTCATCTTGGTGGCAGGTCAGGCAGCGAGTGACGGCGGCAAGCTGTGGGACAGGCAGCGGCGAGCTGTGGGATGGACAGGGGGTCAGGCAGCGGGGAGCTGTGGGAAGGGCGGCGGGTCAGGCTGCGGCTTCTGTACCCGCAGTGCGTCTCTTCTTTCGTCCTGCTGGGTGTCCAAAAGGATCGCCTGTCCTTTCAGCCAATCGGGTGACGGGTATCAGACCTGCGCTTTCTGATTGGCGGAGAGGCGATTCAGTGTTAGAAAAGCAAATATTAATTTCTGGGTGGGTTCCAAGCGCAATGTTCTGCACCATGAGCCCACCCTATTTTGAAGCCTATTAGAGCCTATGGCTCTAATCAGGTGCTTAAAAAAATACCCCCACCGTTGTAATTCATGCGCCTGGCATCCTGAAAGGGGCCAGACGCATGAATAGGGGGTGGCCGCGACAGCCGTGGATAGATTTATTCTATGCATGAATCTATCCATTATTCATATGGGGGTTGTGTGGATAGAGGGTGCGCCCTTAATGGATGACCGCCCCCGCTGAGAGTGCTGATTGAGAGCCAGTCAGCCGCTGGTTTTCCAGCATGCTTATCTAAATGAAATAGCCGGCTTCTGTCGGACCAGCTGACATACCCATGGGCCGAATGTCAGACTTTTTTGTGTGTACGGGGCTTTAGAATGGGCTTGTTCACACTACCCACACACAAATGTGATCTATTTTAGCATGGGGGCTAATGTCTGTTGTATCCCATAGTGGTGGGCAGTGCCTTGTGTTTTTACAATGTAATGCACTTTTTAAAAAAAAAATTTCTTACTTTATTGAAATGTTAAAGGAAAATTTTACTTTGACAACAGATTGTGTGAAAGACAGATAGTTACTTTAGTGTTATAGTAGGTGGAACACAAGGGAACCCACATAAAGGCAGCATTGCGATCAGGGCACATAGAAAACAATTGGCACATAGAAAACAATTGTTTTCTATGTGCCCTTGTGGTTATTGACATTGATTGTTTGCAGAGAAATGCCATTTTCCACACATGGGGCCAGATCCACAGATGAATTACGCCGGCGTATCTATTGATACGCCGCGTAATTTCAAAGTTCCCGCGTCGTATCTTTGTTTTGTATCTACAAAACAAGATACGACTGCATCTGGGCTCGATCCGACTGGTGTACGTCTTAGTACGCCGTCGGATCATAGGTGCATTTTTCCGCCGGCCGCTAGGTGGCGTTTCCGTAAAATTCTGCGTCGAGTATGCAAATTGGCTAGATACGGCGATCCACGAACGTACGTCCGGCCGGCGCATTTTTTTACGTCGTTTGCGTTCAGCTTTTTCCGGCGTATAGTTACCCCTGCTATATGAGGCGTACTCAATGTTAAGTATGGCCGTCGTTCCCACGTCGAATTTTGAATTTTTTACGTTGTTTGCGTAAGTCGTTCGTGAATAGGGATTTGCGTAGAATGACATCACCGTCGTAAACATTGGCTTGTTCCGGTTTAATTTCAAGCATGCGCACTGGGATACCCCACGGACGGCGCATGCGCAGTTGAAAAAAAACATAATTTACGTCGGGTCACAACGTATTTACATAAAACACGCCCCATCACATCGATTTAAATTGCGCGCCCTTACGCCGACAAAATTACACTACGCCGCCGTAACTTACGGCGCAACTTCTTTGAGGATAAGGAAATGACGCTGTAAGTTACGGTGGCGTAGTGTATCAGAGATACGCTACGCCGGCCGCAACAATGCGCCGATGTACGTGGATCTGCCCCATAGTGTCAACAAGTTTTGAAGCTATCCCACAGTCTGTGTACAGGTGAAACTCGAAAAATTTGAATATTGTGCAGAAGTTCATTTATTTCACTAACGCCACTTAAAAGGTGAAACTAATGTAGCACTACCCCCGAAGGAGCTGCTGGTTAGTTTTGGGTGGCATGTTACCTCTATTTCTCCGCCGTCTAGTGTACACGATGAGAGCTGAGAAGAATTGCAATGTCCACACTTTAGATGTATTTTTCTGTGCTTTATTACCCAACGGGGTAAAATAGTAAAAATAATAGCAGCTGAAGAGGTAGAAGAAATAGTAGGTAGTAGATTCAGGCGTATAACTTGGTTTGGAAACAATCCTGCTTCCAGCAATAAACTTTCGTTGCCACTCTAACCAGAGTGGGTATTGTGCACCTGGATAGGCCTCTCTCACTAGCCTAGCAGCCAGAGTGTCACACGGAACTTTAGCAAAGACTCATCCACAGACCTTCCCAAAGATGGAGATATTCTCGGTCCAGAATCCTTCTTAACACAGGATTGAGCACCCCGATCTCTCTTGAATAAACTTTAGTCAATTCAGGACTGACAGGCGATCATCATCCAGCCTCTCAGTAATATTGCGTCCTTCGATGAAGACTAAGGCCTTTCCTGAGATACCAGCCTCTTGCTCGGTACTCCCACATACAGGTTCTTCATCGGTCGGCTTCCTCCCTCAGGACGGACAGCGCAGGACTACTCTGCAACTGCAGACCCAATCTGACTACTGGGCCTACACGGTAGATTACTGCCCCGGACAACAGACCAGCGATCGACGACTGCCAACCAATGACGTCTGTCCCTTAAGTACTCTCCCCCAGCATGCACAGCGGGGCGACCAACCCCCACTGATTGGTTGCTGAGGAAAAACACCCAATGCACCTTGACTTGACTGCTGCCATCCTTGGCCTGGGGTGGAACCGACACCCCAGACAACAATAGTGGTCACCTGCAGTACAGCCATGGCTGGAACAGAGGCCCAAATTTGAAAACGAATCAGTCAGAGATAACTAATTTTCTGACTACCCTCTAAATTTAGAGCAGGGCCAGCAGAGAAAAACAGCTGCCCGCTACACTAATATATGAGATAGACTCATTGCATGCAAACCAAGATAGTTCAAGCCGTGATTTGTTATAATTGTGATGAATATGACTTACAGCTCATGAAAACCCCAACTCCACAATCTCAGAAAATTAGAATATTACATGCAATTAATAAAACAAGGATTGTACATAGAACAATATCAGACCTCTGAAAAGTATAAACATGCATATGTACTCAGTACTTGGTTTGGGACCCTTTTGCAGCAATTACTGCCTCAATATGGTGTTGGAAGCTATGAGCCTGTGACACTGCTGAGTTATGGAAGACCAGAATGCTTCAATAGCGGCCTTCAGCACTTCTGCATTGTTCAGTCTCATGTCTCTCATCTTTCTCTTGGCAATGACCCATAGATTCTCTATGGGGTTCAGGTCAGGCGAGTTTGCTGGCCAATCAAGCATAGTAATCCCATGGTCATTGAACCAGGTTTTGGTGCTTTTGGCAGTGTGGGCAGGTGCCAAGTCCTGCTGGAAATTTAAGTTCCCATTCCCATAGAGCTCGTCTGCGGAAGGAGGCATAAAGTACTCCAAAATCTCCTGGTAGACGGCTGCGTTGAACCAACACCAGCAGATGACCCCCCCCCCCCCAAATTTACACAGACTGTGGAAACTTCACACTGGACTTCAAGAATCGTGCAGTGTGTGCCTCTCCATTCTTCCTCCATACTCTGGGTCCTTGGTTTCCAAATGAGATGCAAAATTTGCTCTCATCAGAAAAGAGGACTTTGGACTACTGAGTAACAGACCAGGTCTGTTTTTCTTTAGCCCAGGTAAGACACTTCTGATGTTGTTTGTTGTTCAGGAGTGGCTTGACAAGGAATACGAAATTTAAAGCCCATGTTGAGGATCCGTCTGTGTGTGGTGGCTCCAGATGCACTGGCTCCAGCCTCAGCCCACTCCTTGTGAAAGTCCCCAACACTTTTGAATGGCCTTTTCCTGACAATCCTCTCTAGGCTGCGGTCACCCCTGCTGCTTGTGTAACTTTTTCTTCCACACCTTTCCCTTCCACATAACTTTCTATTAATTTGCTTTGATACAGCACTTTGGGAACATCCAACTTCTTTTGCAATGACCTTTTGAGGCTTTTCCTCCTTATGGAAGGTGTCAATGATGGTTTTATGCATGACTGTCAGGTCAGCAGACTTTCCCATGATTGTGATTCCTACTGAACCAGACTGAGAGACCATTTAAAGGCTCAGGAACCCTTTGCAGGTGTTATGGCTTAATTAGCTGATTAGAGTGGAACACTTTGGCCCAGATTCTCAAAGGACTTACGACGACGCAGCGCCATGTACGCCGTCGTAAGTCCTAATCTGGCCCGTCGTATCTATGCGACTGATTCTTAGAATCAGTTACGCATAGATATTCATGAGATCCGACAGGCGTAAGTCTCTTACGCCGTCGGATCTTAACTGAAATTTTTGTTTGCCCGCTAGGTGGCGCTTGCGTCGATTTCCGCGTCGAGTATGCAAATTAGCTAGATACGCAAATTCCCGAACTTGTAAAGTTACTTGTAAAGTTACGACGTTTACGTTAGGCTTTTCCCGGCGTATAGTTGCCCCTGCTATATGAGGGGCAGCCAATGTTAAGTATGGCCGTCGTTCCCGCGTTGAAATTTTTAAAAGTTACGTCGTTCGCGTAAATCGTCCGTGAATGGGGCTGGACGTAATTTACATCCACGTCAAAACCAATGACGTCCTTGCGACGTCATTTAGAGCAATGCACACTGGGATATTTTAGGGACGGCGCATGCGCAGTTCAATCGGCGCGGGGGCGCGCTTCATTTAAATGATACATGCCCCCTACCCGCCGAATTTGAATTCCGCCGGGTGATTTACGCTACGCTGCCGCAACTTTACAGGCAAGTGCTTTGTGAATAAAGCACTTGCCTGAAAAACTTGCGGCGGCGTAACGTAAATGAGATAATAAAGAAACAATTTTGCGGCGATCTACGAGAATCTGGGCCTATGAGCCCAGAATATTGCACCTTTTCACAATATTCTTAATTTCTGAGATTGTGGATTTGGTGTTTTCATAAGCTGTAAGCCATAATCATCACAATTATGACAAATCATGGCTTGAACTATTTTGCTTTGCATGTAATGAGTCTATCTCATATATTAGTATCCCCCATTAAGTTGTATTAGTGAAATAAATGAATTTTTGCACGATATTCAAATTTTTGGAGTTTCACCTGTAAAAGAGCCATAGTTTTAAAAGGGATGCTAAAGGAGACAATGATCTAGGCCGCGTACACGCGGTCGATCCATCCGATGAGAATGGTCCGACGGACCGTTTTCATCGGTTCACCGCTGAAGCAGACTGATGGTCTGGTGTGCGTACACACCATCAGTTCAAAAAACGATCGGGTCAGAACGCGGTGACGTAAAACACACAACGTGCTGAAAAAAATTAAGTTCAATGCTTCCAAGCATGCGTCGACTTGATTCTGAGCATGCGCAGGTTTTGAACCGATGCTTTTGTGTACTAACCATCGGTTTTGACCGATGGTCAGCGGTCCATCAGTTCGATTTTAAAGCAAGTTCTGTCTGAAGGACAAAAGTCCGATGGGCCGTACACACGGTCGGTTTGGACCGATGAAACTAGACTTCGCTCCGTTTTCATCGATATGGACCGGTCGTGTGTACACGGCCTTACAGGTTTAAAGGACAAGATTACCTTTTGAACATGTTACATTCTTATTTAGGGGGTAACATGTTCAGCACCCCCCACCCCCCTTCCCTGTGACAGAGGGAGGGGGTTCTTTTCCCCCCTCGGCTGCTGTCACATTTTAAAATTGGTGAGGCTGTGCAAGAGCCTGACACATCACCTGCGATCCACTGATCACAGGTGCAATACTATGCAGGCTCATGTACAAAAAAAATAACGAATGCACATTTTATATGCAAAAACATGTGCAATTGTTTTTTTTTGTTTTTTTTTAAGGTGAACTTAGCCTCAGTACTTTATTCTCCTTACTACCACCTGAGTTTTCCACAGCTCTATGGTGCTTTCTGCTTTTGTAAGACCCCTTTCACACTAAGGCGCTTTTCAGGAGTTTAAGCGCTAAAAATAGCGCCTGAAAAGCGCCTCTCATGCCCCCCCATTGTGAGAGCCCGAGTGCTTTTACACTGGGGTGGTGCGCTTACGGGATGGGGGAAAAAAAGTCGCCACAACACGGGCGTTTTTAACCATTTCTTCGGCCGCTAGCTGGGGGTTAAAAGCGCCCTGCTATCAGCCGAAAAGCTCCACTAAAATGACGGTTAAGTGCTGCTAAAAAAACTAGCGGTGCTTTACTGCTAATGGATCCCTACTTCAGTGTGAAAGTACTCTAAAGCCTCGTACACACGCTTAGATTTTTGGATGACCGAACGTCATTTTTTTTGTGGCATGCTAGTCTCATGTCTAAAGTGAAGAGGTTATTCAGGATACGAAATTAAACAAAAATCAGACAAAAATTTTATAGTCTGCGCATCCAGCTTTTGTCTAACGAAAAAGCTAAATTGGCTGTCAATTAAGCACCGTATTAACGACCTGAAAATTGTCAGACAGCTTGCCATACAAATTTTTCCATCCGATTTTCGTATTGTGTGTACGGGCCTTAAGTCATCCAGAATCTGCAGATGATGGTGAGCAGTGTGGAGGATGTACAGATTTAAGTTCTCATTAGTTTCAGCCTGTTTGAACTTTTCTTTTGTAATAGAAGAAAACACAGAAAATACCCTCTTTTTTACAGTTTAAATAAATTATTCCAAATTATTGCATAATTTTTTTCCTTACAATGCCTAGGAAGCTTACATTTTCTGATGTGTGGCTTTTTAGCAGTTCTGTTGAGTGGAAACACCTATTCAGCTTCATTGCAACTAATGAGGCCTAGAACTAGCATGCAATCCATATGTTAGAGAGTTGCAGTTGGATGTTTCCAGGCCAGGTATGTATCATGTTGATAGATTATCTTTAAAATCCAAATTTGCAAGCAAATGAGCGCAGATAATGAGGTAGTAAATGTTCTAATGAAGTAGGAAAGATGGCCAGGCAACAAGCAAAGGAGACTGACCAGTAAAGTAATCTAGAGAAAAACAAAAGCACATAGTTAAAAGGGGCAGATCCACAGAGAGAGTACGCCGGCGTATCTACTGATACGCCGGCGTACTTTCAAATTTCCCGCGTCGTATCTTTAGTTTAAATCCTCAAACCAAGATACAACGGCATCTGGGTTAGATCCGACAGGCGTACGGCTTCGTACGCCTTCGGATCTTAGATGCAATACTTTGGCGTCCGCTGGGTGGAGTTTGCGTTGTTTTCCGCGTCGGGTATGCAAATTAGCTATTTCCGACGATCCACGAACGTATGCGCGGCCGTCGCATTCTTTTACATCGTCTCTAGTCGGCTTTTTCCGGCGTATAGTTAAAGCTGGTGTTTTGCGGCGTATAGTTAGACTTGTCATGTTAAGTATGGCCGTCGTTCCCGCGTTTAATTTGAATTTTTTCTTTTTTTGCGTAAGTCGTCCGTGAATCGGGAATGGACGTAATTTACGTCCACATAAAAACAATGACGTCATTTAGCGCAATGCACAGTGGGAAATTTAGGGACGGCGCATGCGCAGTTCATTCGGTGCGGGGACACGCTTCATTTAAATGAAACGCGCCCCCTACTCGCCGATTTGAATTAGGCGCCCTTACGCCGCGAGAGATAGACTACGCCGCCGTAACTTACGGTGCAAATTCTTTGAGGATTCAATGTTTAAAAAAGTAAATTACAGCGGCGTAGCGTATCTCCCATACGCTGCGCCGGTGCAGGTCTCTGTGGATCTGCCCCAAAGTGTATCTAAACCCCCTTATTGTTTTTAGCCAAGGAAGCTGCCATCTTTGCCTCTGTTTAACCCTCCTATTGTGTTAGGGTCAGAACCGACCCGTTTTCAGGTTTTGAATGTCTATAAGGCCGGGTACACACGGACAAACATGTATGGTGAAAGCGGTCCGTCGGACCGTTTTCACCATACATGTCTGCCAGAGGGCTTCTGTACGATGGTTGTACACACCATCGTACAGAAGTCCGCGCGTAAACAATACGCGGGGCGTGTCCGCGGTGTCGCCGCGTCGATGACGCGGTGTCGCCGCGACAATGACGCGGCGACGTGGGCGGCCCGCCTTTAAAATGCTTCCACGCATGCGTCGAAGTCATTCGACGCATGCGAGGGACGGCGGGCGCCTGGACATGTACGGTAGGTCTGTACTGACGACCGTACATGTCCGAGCGGGCTGAATTCCAGCGGGCTGTTTTAAAACAAGTCCAGGAATATTTGCCCGCTGGGAAAAGGCCCGGCGGGCAAATGTTTGCTGGAATTCGGCCCGCTCGCGCCCACACACGACCAAACATGTCTGCTGAAACTGGCCTGCGGGCCAGTTTCAGCAGACATGTTTGCTCGTGAGTATGGGGCCTAAGTATCACATAAATTTGTTTATTGCATCAAGATTTTTTTAGTTTGTCAGGAACCTCTATTTAAACAATGTAATAGAAAAATAATCCTTTTCACTAAATTATAAAATACTGTGGTGAAAATTAAGACGTTTATGGTGTTAGGGTCAATTCTGACCCAGTTATAATATAGGATTATAGGACACTAATAAGTGCCAAAACTGAAATCATAAACACTCTCTCTGCTTAGTAACACTGACAGCCAATTACCTCTCAACCCTGTGAGCTGTAGTTAGGGAGGGGCCTATCCCTGCTTGTCTGCTTCTCTAAATAAAGTAAAGAAACATAGGACCAATTTATAATATTCTATTGAGGTTTATTTTACAATTTTTTAAATTAGAAAATGAGAGGTATGCTATCAAAAGAAAGGTCTAAGGGGTCACACCAAAAATATTAAAACCAATCTTTTCAAGGATAAAGAAGCCTAACAAGGTAACCAAGAGGTAAGAAACAAATTGGATGATAAATAATTGTTCAGAGGGTATTTTATGGCTGATTTAAGACACGGGTCAAAACCGACCCGTTAACATAATGGATAGTAACAGAAAGCTAACATAAGAGGAGGGTTAATCTACAACTGTCATGATGCTGCACATGTAATCAGTTATGACACCAGCCATTAGATGGTTTGACAGTTTGGTTGAGAGCACAACCAATAGGAAAGTTACATTTCCAGCAAGTGCTTCAGTGTTTTATGGATAAGTTTATTTCTGCTTTAACGGGACCTATAAATTGTTTGTTTTTTTTACCAGCTTTTCCATCTTTTAAAAAATTCTTTAAACTATTCTGCTTCATGAATCTATCACCTCTACGGAGAATTATAAATAGCTGATTTCTGGTTTATTGGGTTTTAGCTCAGGGGATCATGTTAAGCTCTGAAGAAATGATACCATGAAATGAAACCACATTTATGTATAGGATAATGTATCTGAGCTATATTTAGCTTTGCTGCCCCAGTATCTTTGAAAAGGACAAAAAGTATGCCATAACCTTGTCATTGCTCATTGTTCCTTTCCCTTGTTAGCATCCTAAGTGTCAAAACACATATTTCCTGTACTGTTCTTCTTGTATTGGCATTGTAAACGTGTAAATAAAGATGGAAGTTAAAAGGGAAAACGTACTGAAAAGATTAAAAATACAATCTTGTATTGTTATGTTTTTTTCTTTAAGGCCTGTTCCACGTGGCTTCAACTTGTATAAGAACGGTGGTGAATATTACAAAACATTTACAGGGCTTTCAGCAAACTTTTTTTGAAGCTTTTAAAATACTATTCAGTTCCAGTTTATAAATGTTGAACATAGATCCCAAGGGGAATTCTCATTGCCGCTTTAAACAAGCTGCTAGCAGGCTTCATCAATACTTAAAGCTTGTTTAAAGTGACAATCGGCACTCTCATTACGGTCTGCTTACAACATTTCCAAACAGGGTCTGAATGGCGTTTTAAAGGCTTTTAAACAAAATGTTATTGCACATGCTTGTCTATATTTATTTATAACACAGGGCTTGCACATTTCCAGAGTGTTGGACTCCAGAGTATTGATTATGAGTGGAGAAAACTGTTTTTATAATTTTGGTATTCCCGAACTGGGCTCCATAGTTTGGAGATTTCAAAGTGCTTTGGTAGGGAAAAAAAATCTTCAACCCAGTGCCCAGCTCTTGTTAAGGACCAGCAGGGTGTGCATCCAGGTGCATCAGTCCTTATAATGACGGGTTTGGGCAGGTTAGCTCAGTGCTCCATCCAGGGGACAAGTGCACTCCACCCAAAAGCCAGAAGGTCTCAGGCTAAAAGACAGGATGGCTTAAAATGGATGCCAAGAGATCCACCATTGAAATGCTAGGGCATCAGGGTGCTTCAACTAAAGGCTGAGAGCCAGGGGAGCGAATGGCATGAGAGACCAATCAAAAGTAAAATAGCAAAGGTTTTGGGGCATAAGCAGTGACACTGCTGAAGAGAGAGAGAGAGACAGATGGCTTGGTATTATTTTGACTGTGTCTGTCTATAATTGGTGAAGACCCCTGCATGGGAAATGTAATGATGTTGCTTCATTTTTAAAAAAGAATGAGTGGGCAAGCCCTAAAACCACAATTCACACTGGCATGACTGACTAAAAATTGCTACTATCACTGAGCTAACAATCCCCCAATATCACAATAATTATGTAATATAGTTACATACGGTAGTTTGTAAGGTTGAATAAAGATACTGGTCCATACAGTTCGAAGTGTGTGTGTGTGTGTGTGTGTCACTACCATTTTCAATTTAAATATATTTTTTTTTTATTCAGATTTTCATTTTAGCATGATATACGATATATGATTATTTGAGGTTGGTATAAAACCATGGGCAAAAAAGAAAAAAATTGTCCGCCGCACAATCATTGACCATGTGAGCTGAAAGATAAAAAATGCTATAACGTAGCCTGGATCACTACCAGGGAGTATAGAGAACAAAGTATGTCCAAAGAGTTACTAAACTGCAAAAATCTATCAGGTGTATTGAGTATGACCCCTTTCACACAGGCTTTCTGATCAGGTCTGCCTGTCAGTTTTTCAGTCTGACCTGATCGAACCATCAATTCACCCCTAAGGAGCAACTAATGTCAGCGGTACCATGTCCGCTTACACCAGCTGCTATCCAATCTGATTATGTCTGCCAAATCCAGACAGATGGTGGTTCTAATTTCTATTTTCTGACGAATCGGTAAAAATGGACATGCAGTACAGTTTCACCCAATCTCCCATGTCCATCCCCGCTCTGTACAGTGAGCGGAAATTGACCTGTCATCCACCGGCTCAGCGGGGATCAGCCAAACAGATCCGCCTTGTGTGAAATGAGCCTAAATGGGAACTAACTGTTTTCCATGAGTGCCGTTCACATCAATGCGTTGCGAATCTAAGCTGCGTTATAAAAGGGTCCTGTGCGAGTTTTATCCATGTGCGATGCAAATTCATCCCTATAGACTGGCATTCCCTGAAATTGTGGCCGCGATTTTGAAGTCACAGTAGTGTGAACCGGCCCTTATAGTGTAGTAAGTTTTATTAGTGTAGCCAAGGTAAAAACAATAATTATGCATTCATAAGTCCAGGGGGACAAAACAGCACATTGCTGTCTCTGCTCTGTCCCCCTGGACTTGAGTGCATAATTATTGTTTTTATCTTGGCTAAACTAATAAAGCTTACTACACTATAACACACCACAAAAAGCAGTGAAAAAAGATGACTATGCAGCGCGATCCTAACCTAACAGGCACAGTGTTCTGTTAAAGGGTAACTCCACTTTCATGGGGAAAAAAGTTGCAAATAAAGAAAAAATAATATAGCATATATAATTGTGACACTAATCATATTGTAATTGAATGTTATTAAAAATGACCTTTCCTTTTCAATCTGCAACCACTGTTATTTTCTAAAAATGCATTGCAATATGCATGCACATAGTACACAGAGTATACTGACCACTCCCCAGAAACATAATTTCCTGCTTGTGTGATTGGCTCACCAATTTTCCCAGAAATCTACCTAAGATACAAGTCAGATTTCAGGCATCCCTGCAACAAAAATGTAATTTTTGGAGAGATACTTTCAATATGAGCACGTCTAAAGGGATGCAGGCCCAGCAGATTTTCTCATTAGTGCCCTGCAGCTGCACACCTGACAGTTAATTATGAAACCACTCTCATTAGCCCCATTTAGTACAGAGGCAAATACAAACACACAGGAATTTCTTCAGAATAAAAGGTAGGAATCTACAGCAAAAGTAATCCTTGCAATGTACATCGATCACCCAGAGGGGAATGTTTTGTTTTTTCTCAACAAAAGTGGAGTTGCACTTTGTGTTACATCAGGTCATCAAATTTGGAGCAGGTTCAGTCAGTTTATGCACACTTTAGATGCAATTGCTGAAAAGGATAAGGGCAACTGAACTATTTTAAATCACAAGCAACACTTCTTTTTGTTTTATTATGTTCAGACTGTATACATTTTTCAGCTGAGTTTTTTATTTTACAAAATCTGTTAAACGCATGTGACTATCTAAGGAATGATCTGCTTCTGCACCAGAGTTAGGATTATTGCCAAGGACATTCTGAGTCACCCGTTAGAAACAACGACGCATAAACTGTGTTAAGTAACATTTTGAAAGTTCTGTTCAGACACCATTTCTAGACATGCTAACAATGTATCAGTGCTTGTTTTAGAAAGATTTGTTGGTTTAAGCTTATTGCATATTAAAAATAGAGAATGTATACATTTACAGCTGTACAGAATGCTTCTGTTTATTTCAGTCTTTTGCCCTTGGATGAGTATTAGCAAAAATTGGTTTCAATATTTATTATAGCAGCAGCCACAGAAGAGCAGTACATTTGATCAGATATTTGAAATCGCATTTGAAATTTTAGATGGCAATAAGGATGTGTGATTATGTACGTAAATGTATTTTACTGTAACTACCATCTGGGTGGATTAGAGTTAAATCATGATTTAAATTACTAGTTAAAAAGGCTTGATTTAAATCATAATATTTAAAGAGCAACTGTCATCTCTGTCCTGCAGTGGCTTCTCCTCTGACCCTCAGTTGGCTCACCAACAGTCCCATTTCTTTTTAAGGGGACGGCTGGTGATGCTGCAGAGACACAACAAGGTGAGGGACGTGGTGGCAGCAGGTGAGTAAATGCCCGTAGTGTGAGCATAGGTTTGCAAAACAATGGGATAAAGGATTATTCCTGAACTTTGTTTTATCTCATGGTTGCTGTGAAATTGTGTAAATGCATCAATGAATAGCCTGTTATCTTGGCTTGCAGAGCTTAGATTCATTGAATGAGTTTACCAAAAATGTAAATATTGCAGAATATATAGCCTCATGCTATATAACTAAACAAAATGTCATGCTGAATAAACTAAATTATTAATGTATCTTAAATAGAAAACCATCTTTAGATAGATTTTTACTCCAAAAGCATTCTGTTAAAATAAATTTGATAAAAATCCAAAAAATCTGATTTAAATAAAAATTATTGTTTTTAAAAAATCGGTGATTTCCATCCTTCCTGACTACCATACATACAAAACAATGCATAGATGGCCTATTATGCATATACCAAGGGAAGGGTCATAGGTGCACTCTTTATTATTTTCTGGTCATATAGCATAGTGTTATAATGTGTTCACCATATATGTCAGAGTGTTGTGACATTTAAGGAATATTTAAATGGTCATCAGACCACCAAAAGCTGACATTTGATAGATAACTTAGACAAATGTATCATCCTTCTAGGACTCCAGGGGTAAAATATCTGCACTTGGGCTGTTACCTTGCACATTTGCTGCAATATGTGTCAAGCCATAATCTCCCTACTGATATTTGTATTAGATGTGAACTATAAGGAGGAGGTGGGGAGTATGCAAAGGTGACACTGCCATTTTGTAGCAAGAAACTTCGATAATCAGTGCCCTGGAACAAGTATTTAACTTGTGTTAAGAAGGAACTTCACCCTTATCAAGAAAAGCACTTTTAGAAATGTTTAGGAATAATTTTAGGTCTTTTATTCTTTGCATACCTTATTTTTCTTTACCTCCCTATTCTTCTAGTGGTGGCCATTTTCACTAAGGGCAGATTACTCCATCTACTTTTCTTTCTGGAACCCTGCCTAGAACTCTTCCAGAGGGTTGCCCCTTTGAACACGTGACAGGAACTTCCCAGGAAGCATCTGCAAGGCCAGGGTTACATCACCAGTGCCTCAAGAACCTAGGAAGTGGAAACATCATAAAGGCAAAAGTTGTTTAATTAAAGGGGTTGCAAAGGCAGATAGTTTTTTTTATCTTAACCACTTGACCACTGGGCACGTAAACCTCCTTAATAACCAGACCAATTTTCAGCTTTCGGTGCTCTCACAATTTGAATGACAATTACTCAGTCAAACAACACTGTACCCAAATGAAATTTTCGTCCTTTTTTTCACACAAATAGAGCTTTCTTTTGGTGGTATTTAATCACCGTTGGGTTTTTTATTTTTTGCGCTATAAGAGAAAAAAGACTGAAAATTCTGTAAAAAATAATAATTTTTCTTTGTTTCTGTTATAAAATTTGGCACATTTAGTATTTTTTCTTCATTCTTTTGCTTAAATGTGAAAGATGAAGTTACGCCGAGTAAATAGATACCCAACATGTCACCCTTCAAAATTGCACACGCTTGTGGAATGGCGCCAAACTTTGCTACTTAAAAATCCCCATAGACGACGTTGCAGGGTATTGCGGAGTATTGTGGGGTATTGCGGAGTATTGTGGGGTATTGTAGAGTATTGTGGGGTATTGTAGAGTATTGTGGGGTATTGTAGAGTATTGTGTGGTATTGTAGAGTATTGTGTGGTATTGCAGGGTATTGCGGAGTATTGTGGGGTATTGTAGAGTATTGTGGGGTATTGTGGGGTATTGTAGAGTATTGTGTGGTATTGCAGGGTATTGCGGGGTATTGCGGAGTATTGTGGGGTATTGCGGGGTATTGCAGGGTATTGCGGGGTATTTCGGGGTATTGCAGAGTATTGCGGAGTATTGTGGGGTATTGTGGGGCATTGCGGAGTATTGCGGAGTATTGCGGGGCATTGCGGAGTATTGCGGGGCATTGCAGAGTATTTTGGGGCATTGCAGAGTATTTTGGGGCATTGCAGAGTATTTTGGGGCATTGCAGAGTATGGGGGCATTGCAGAGTATGGGGGCATTGCAGAGTATTGCACAGGGAGGGATGGATGGATGGCTGGATCTGTGACTACATGTGTCACAGATTCAGCCCGCAGCAGCAGCAGCAGCTGCCGCTGCTTCCGCTCTCTCCCCTCTCCTCTCTCACACTGTACCGTTCGGTACAGAGAGGAGAGGGAGGAACCGGCGTCATCACATGACGCCGGTTTGTTTACTAGTGATCGCTCCGTCATTGGACGGAGCGATCACGTGGTAAATCGCCGCTATCAGCGGCGATTTACCGTGATCCGTGATCAGCCGAGTCCGGAGGACCCGGCGGTCACGGAGACTCCCGTGTGAGCGCCCCACGGGGCGGGCGGGAGCGCGACTCTGGGAGGACGTACATTGACGCCCTCCCAGAGTTAAGCAACCGCCTTGTAGACGTATTTCGTCTATAGGGCGGTTGCTAACTGGTTAATGCATTCTATGCATTAAGATGAAAAACCTTTTGTGCAGCAGCCCCCTAATGTTTAAGCCCCGTCTCTGTTCAGAGATGTTCACGAGTGTCTCGGCCGTCCAAGACTTTCCTTTCTGATTGGCTGAGACACAATAAAAGTCAGGTAGCCAATCAGGAGAGAGGGGGCAGGGCTCCATTTCTATATGGACACAGGGAGCTGTGACTCGGCTTGGGTGCCCTTATGGCAAGTTTATAACTTATAGTTAATATAAGTTCATTGCGTTTTTGACAGTTCATTTTGCATATGAAATGCATAACAGTTGGATAGCCTTTTTTGGGGTGTATGACTTTTAAACATACAGGACCATATTTTCTCTGCATTGCCTCCAAAGATCGGATTGAATCACTAGAAAAATGTCTAACCTGTGCTTAACTGTTGTGACTCTTCTACTTTTTTTAAAGAGGGCCAGATTTGATGAAGTGAACATGCTTGCCTAACATTCTTTGAACCATTAAAATTAAAGTGCAAATCTCTTTGAAGCCTCCGCACAACCAGACCCTGTTCTGGGAACACAGAAAATAAAAAACTGTTTTTCTCAACTCAGAACACTATCCTGGAGCCCCTCACATATGTGAGACCCCTGTGTAGCAGGGTGAAAGACCAGTCCAAGGGGAAGGCAAAAACATGATCAACAGGCTGAGGTTAGTGCAGGTAAAAGGCAGAGGCATAGTCAATAGTCCGGGGTCAGTTCACGCGAAAGGCAGAAACAATGCAGACAGCGGGCAGAGGCATAGTCGATAAACAGGCCAGGGTCAGTTCACATGGAAGGCATTGATATGGTTGGTTGAGGCACCAGGGAAATCGGGACAGAAATTGAAAATGGGGAAATGGCAGTCTATTATAAATATGGGCTAATAGTTTACAAGTGTATGATAGTGTCTGAAGCATTCTCCGATGCAAAGGCCAGGTTGGAAGGGACATTGGGGACAATGGAAACTGGATCTTTCCTAACTCCTCTTTTGGTGCACACCCATCATTTTTTTGGGCGTCTTCCGGATCCTGATGGTGGAATATGGTCAGGAAAATGGCACTCATGTAGTCTGCTGACACAATCGGAGCAAATGTTTTCTGTGGGGGATACTTGTTGATAGCTCAGGGCAGTGACAATGGCTTCAATTAACTTTAGGGAGGTGTTTTGTGTTTCCGTCGATTTATGATATTTGATGAAAGAATTATACATGGCCAAATGAGAAACGTAAATGGCGACTTTTTTATACCAGAAGAGGGATTTTCATGTTGATAGATAGGGCTGCAACATTTGATCATTTAATTCAACCCCCCCCCCCATAAATTTATTGTGCTCGTGGATAGAGGAAGGCTTTCGAACGGGACCTCGTCTTCGGCGAAGTTCCACCAGGTTGTCATCATGGATGTGGACATGATGTACACATCCTTTCCTATCCCTCCACTTCACAGCCTACACTTCTCGTTCCTCAAGCTTGTCGATTCCCCCCTTTGTAGCCTTGTGGTGACTAGACTCTGTGGGAAGCCCTTTCTGTTTTTCCTTGCTGTACTGCCGGCCAAAGTATTTTTCAGGTATAGGTGGTGAAAAGGGGCAAACTGGTATAGTAATTGTCCATGTAAATGTGATACCCCTTTTGGAGAAGTGGAAATGCCAACTCCCAGACAATTTTTCTGCTTATTCCCATGTACAATGGACACTCAGGGGACTGGAGCTGGGAGTCTTTGCTTTCGTACACGCGAAATGAGCGCACATATCCGGTGGAGCTTTCTGCTTGATTCACAGCCAGCCTGTAAAAAAATGGACCAGGGATTCGTCCACAGAGATGTTCTTGTCAGGGATATAAAGTTTGGCAAACCTCTTCTAGAAAAAATCAATTAGGGGACGAATTTTATATAACTTATCAAAGTTTGGGTGATTTCGGAGGGGGGGACACTGTGAGTTATCACTGAAATGCAGGAAGCGCATTATAATTTCATATCGGGACCTGGACATGACAGATGAAAAAATTGGCATGTGGTGGATAGGGTTGGTAGACCAATATGCATGCACTTAATTATTTTTGTAAGCCCCATGTTGAGCATTTAGGCCTAAAAATTATTTAAGTTCCTCCACTGTTAGGGGTCTCCATTCAAAAGGGCAGGCATAGCTTGAGCTGGGGTTGTTTTCAATGAATTGTTGGACAAAAAGATTGGTTTGGTCCACGACACCTTAAACTAATTTGCTAGGAAAGAATAAAAATCGGAAAAACCTTCAGAGTTGATCTGCTTGGCTGCAGACAGGTACTCTGATGGGCTCACGGGACAGGTACTCTGATGGGATGACAGGTACTCTGATGAGCTCAGACAGGTACTGATGACTGGTACTCTGATGGGTACTGATGACAGGTACTCTTTGATCAGGGGGGCAATCTGGGCACAGTAATATCACAGTAAATGTGTAACTCACTGTTAGTTTAATCTTCTCCTCACACTGGATCGGTGTGTAAGGAGGAGAGCCCAGCAACAGCCATTACACTGTGGTTTGGTGACATATGTGAACGGCTGTTGATGGACACAGCCAGTCACGTGGTAAAGAGCAAATTTCATTGCCTCTTTACCCTGATCGGGGCTGGGCTTTGTCCGAGGGAGAAGCCTCAATCCTGATCGCCGCTCTGTGCGCCCCCCAGGTGCGCGCACATGCTGCGTTGCAAGCCCCCTATGCAGAGTGACTGGCTTTGATTGGTTACAGCTGATCACGCTGTCTCACACTCCACCAGATGCTCTTTACCCTCATCAGGGAACAGCTGTGTCCCAAGAGACCCGCCAAATCCCCGATCACCACGCTCTGGGGGCCCGCAGTAGCGAGGGGAAAGCCGAGGACATCATATGGCGCTCGCCCAGGATGGGAGATCCTATCTGTGGACGTCATATGACTATGGCTGGGTAATGAAGTGGTTAAGGATGAGTTTGGGCGTGTTATTTGGATATAGTGTATTTATCGGCATATAACACGCACCTCCTGCGAACCACTATAGCTGTACGTCAGTCACTTTAAGCGAGATAGAAGGCGGGGGTGCCGATGCTCGTTATCAGCGGTCGCGGGCACGAGAGGCAGAACAAGGACGTGTGTTCTGTGAGGAGAGACAGATTATGAGTTTCTAATAGCTAGGAATCACGATCTGTAATTTCCTCTAGGTCAGTCCCCCCCACAGTTAGAAACACACGAGGGAACACAATTAACCTCTTGATCGCCCCCAAGTGTTAACCCCTTTTCTCTTTCGTTCATTGACAGACACAGCCTACAAGAGGTGGACACTAGGCTAACAAAAGACTTGGCTACGCCCATGGGCAGTCCTAGGTGATATACACCCCCCCTCTCTGCTACAGGCCTTCAGTTTTTTTCTGCCTAGTCAGGATTAAGGACCTAGTTCCCTGTTGGGATCTCTTGTCCTGGCAATTTTTGTTTATTTTTTGTTTGTTGTTTTTTCCCTGTATTTTTCCGGTGAGATCTACAATCAACTGCCGGGCTGGGCGATGGGCTGAACATTTGATCCAGTGGTCACCCCAGTCTGGGCAGTGAGTGCATGCAGACCGCAGCTATGCGCTAGGTCGGCCGCGACATAGCCCCACTGTATGGGGGCTGGCCCTGCAAGTTAAACGCCTTGCGAGGTCGCATACGATCGGGTCTCGGCTCGATTCGTAGCGTCCCTCATGGCCCACAGCCCCCCACTTCGGTGGCGAGGAGGTTCTGGTATGGTGAGTAAAGGTCTCCCTCTCCCCTTAGGGTTTTTTGTGGCAGACACGGGCCCCTCCCTGGGTTAGTCAGTCCTGCGGGTCCCCTCTATCCCTGCACCCTCTTTTCCTAGCCCTGGAGGTCCCTGGGTAACCCCCCTTTCTTTATCAAACACCATGGGACACAGAGCCTTTAGTCATTACATAGTGGGTTGTATACTTCACCATAGGTGATTGGACACTGGCACACCCAATGAAGACGAGTTCTCCTCTATATAACCCATCCTATAAGGGAAGTACCTCCAGTTTTTATACCAGTGTCTAAGGTGTTGGTCGCGGCTAAGTATGTGCTAAAACAAAGCTCTACTAAGAATCCCTCAGGGGGTCAAAGGGGGGAAAACTCTCACATAGCTGTGCAGAGGGATAGCACTCCTTCCTCTTGCTGCTCAGCGCACCGATATCTCCCTACACGCGCGCGGCGTGCTTTTGAAGGTACAGGCATCATCCAGGGCTGGGGAAGAGAGGGGGCATGGTCACGCGGGTGTGCGCGCCATTCTACTGCGCATGCGCGGAGCGGGAGTTTTCAAAAGAAGCCTCAGAGGTCTCCAATAAGCCTGCAATTGGTGACACAGCAGCTTCGGGGTCACGTAAGCTTCTCAATGTGTGTTGGATACAGGCACCCTGGATGCCTACTCAGCATCAGGCTGTGCAATTAGTTGCTTGTTATTATTTTATGCTAAACTAGCGCAGTACTGTATGCAATTTTGTTTGTACCTCTGCTGTGGCACAGGACTATGTCTTCCCATAGGAGGAATTCAGGGACATCTAAGAAAGGCACTAAAGCATTGCCACCTGAATCAGGGGGCTCTAGCCAGTCTTGCTTAGTCCCATCCTCTCCTGTAAGACCAGAAGCACGTGCGCAGAATGAGCCCTTGCCGCTATCTAGCATAGCAGCATCTCCTGTTGTACCAGCTCCGAGCAGTCGGATGGATCAGGTGTGTCAGAGGAACCTTTTTCTGCTTCTCAGGTTCTTAAACTGCAGGTGCAATGTTATGCTGAAGCAGTGCATTCAACGTTTAAATTGCCCTCCTTTGGGCCATCTGATTCACCTGTTTCCTCCCTGGGTTCATTAAAATTCCCACAGGCTGCATGTTCTTTTCCGGTTCATCCTCTGTTGGAAAACCTACAAAACTGAGGTACTTCCCTTATGGGAGGGGTTATATAGAGGGGAACTCGTCTTCATTGGGTGTGCCAGTGTCCAATAACCTCTGGTGAACTATACAACCCGCTATGTAATGACTAAAGGCTCTGTGTCCCATGGTGTACTCCAAGAAAATAATTTTACAGGTAAGCTGTTATTAAAAATCCTATTTTTACCCTCCCCCCTCCATATTGGGCAGTGTGCCTGTGGTGGGTCCTGGGGGACGGGGTTGAATACTGGTGGGCTGGGGGTGTGCACCGCCTAGGTGCTGTGCTTACCGGGGAAGGTACTGGGTCCGGTGCCCAGCTCCTCTCACTCTCATCCTGGGAGGCTACAGGGTTCTCCTGCATCTGTGGTAGTCTAGTGTTGCCATTTTGCCTTAGCCAGCGTCCTCTTCCCTAGTGCCTGATGACTTCCTATGGCCGGCGGCCATTTTACCATAGCCGGTGTCCTTTACCCTAGTGCCTGATGACTTCCTATGGCTGGCGGCCATGTTTGTGTAGCTTGGCGACCATGATATGGTGTATTTTGGCTCAGGCAACGGCGGCCATTACTGTGTAGCCCAGGAAGCAGACAGAAGCCCCTCTTTTTAACCCGGCGCTGACTCCTGTGCTTTCTTCTCCCTTGGACGCCACATGTGTGCAGATCGACATTTGAGGCAGCAAGCGCTACGCTAGCGGAGTGGTGAGTCCGGGGAATCCCTCCTTTCTCTGCTGTGGGGTGTCTTGGGTGTCCCATTGTAGTGGTCACTCTTGGTGTGGGACTCTCCTTTTTCTCTCTTATGGAGTCTCAGTAGAATGTTTTCCCGCCTGACCCCCTGTCAGAGGCTGCAGGTCCCTCTGGGTCCCAGTCATCCGTTAACGCACTGATGGCAGCCCTGGAGTCCTTTGTGTCCCGGGTGGAGGTCGCTCTTGGGCGGCGGACTAGCATGAAGCGTCCCCTGCCCTCCCCTGCTTCATCTGTCTCGTCAGATCCTAAAACGGATTTTAATGCCGTGGACGGGGCTCACCCTGCGGGGTCTGTGGCTGCGCTCCTAGATCTCTCAGACAGTGAGAAAGATTCCTCTGCCCCATTGGCTGTGCACGAGAAGGCGCTGGTGGATGCACTGATTGCTTCTGTGCGGGAAACTTTAGAGGGAGGATGCAGCCACGGCTGCGGTGTAGGTGCCAGTCCCTTTTGGCACTCACAAGCCGCCTCGCGCGGCAAAAGTGTTCCCCTATCCCTCCTTTTTTGACAAGTTTGTCTATGAAGATTGGGAGCGTCCAAAACTCCCCTTTGTGATCCCAAAGTGTTTCGCTGTGCGTTATCCCTTTGAGGAGAGTCTTCTCAAAAAATGGACAACGCCGCTTGGCTATTGCTCTGGTGTCGCAAACGCTAACAGAATGGGCAAAGCTGTTGCGCCGTGACCTGGAAGGGGACCAGTTTCCACCTGCCTTCACGGAATTAGCAGACCAACTGGTCCAGGGGCTGCAATTTGTCTGAGATGCCTCTTTGGACGCAGCTCCCTTGCTTTCTAAGCTATCTGTTTCAGAGGTAGTGCTTCGACGGGTATTGTGGCTGAAGTGTTGTACTGCGGACCAGGCCTCGAAGGCCCTAGATTATTTGGCTTTTCAAGGCGATCGTTTGGGGCCACTCTGAATTATATCATTGAGTGTCACAGGGGGGAAGAGTACTTTTCTTCCACAGTCAAAGAAAGGGAAGGAGCCAAGTCGCAAGCGTGACCCTTCCTTCTCGGCACACAACGTTTTTTTGTCCCTCATGGTCCACTGACAAAGGCTCGAAGTCTTTCAAGCCCCCCTCATCGCCTCTGGTCGGGCAAACCGAGAGCGGGTTTCTCCAGACCCCCAGATAAGGCTCCTTCGGCATGAGGAGGCACCCTCACCCGTAGTCCGGGTGGGGGGACGTCTTCGCTGGTTTCCGGGCTCGTGGACTTCTCTGATAAATGACAATTGGGTCCACGCAGTGATTCTGTCTGGTTACAAGATCAAGTTCCAGACTTGTCCCCCAAGCAGATTTTTTCCATCCAATCTGCATCTGCCTCCAGACCTCTTGTTAGCCCTCTGGGGTGCAGTACAAGGCCTGCCGCTCCAGGGGGTGATTGTCCCGGTTCCAGTGTCAGAACGTTTCCAAGGCTTTTCAAACCTATTTACAATCCCCAAAAAGGAGGGTACGGTACGTCTGATTCTGGACCTCAAGGCCCTGAACCACTATGTGCGGGTGCGGAAGTTCAGAATGGAGTCCATTCGCTCCGTGGTGGCATCTCTTCATCAAGGGGACTTTCTTGCCTCCATCGATGTCAAGGATGCCTACTTGCACATTCCGATTTGTGCACAGCACCAGCGGTTCCTCCGCTTTGCTGTGGGAGAGGAGCATTATCAGTTTGCGGCATTACCCTTTGGCCTCTCCTCCGCTCCTCGGGTTTTCACCAAAGTGTTGGTCCTGGTTCTGGCCCTGCTGCACCAGAGGGGAATTTCTGTTCTGGGCTATCTGGACGACCTTTTGCTGCGAGCAGAGTCCTCAGCGGCCCTGAGGGGTGATGTGGAGATGACTGTTCAGACTCTGTTTTTGGGTGGCTGATAAATTACCAAAAGTCTGCGTTGACCCCAGTTTCGGAAATTGGATAATCTGGGTCTGACTCTGGATTTCGCTTGGGCCAGAGTGTTCCTTCCGCAGGACAAACTCCAGAAATTACAGGCGGCAGCCCGCTTGCTGCTGTCCAGCAGGTGGGTCTCCCTGCAGACTTGTATGCAGGTACTAGGCCTGATGGTGTCTACGTTTGAAGTAGTCCTGTTCGCTCAGTTTCATACAAGACCTCTGCAATAGGAAATCTTGTTAAAATGGGACAAATGTGCCAAATCTCTAGACAGTCAGATTCGGCCAAGTCAAAAACCCAAAGGGTCCCTTATCTGGTGGCTTTGTTCCCCGTCTCTGGCAGGGGAAATCCTTTCTCCCACTGTACTGGACGGTGGTCACCACTGATGCCAGTCTGTCTGAGTGGGGAGGAGTCCTGGGCCTGAGCTCGGCTCAGGGTCACTGGACGCTGGAGGAATCCAGGCTACCGATCAACATCTTTGATCTCCGGGTGATCAGACTCTGTCTAGATCATTGGACGGATCGGCTTCAGGGGCTCCCGATATGGATCCAGTCAGACAGTGCCACGGTGATGGCCTACGTCAACCACAAGGGAGGAACGAGGAGTGTGTTAGCACATTTCATCCCGGCCATCTTCGCCGTTCCCATTCCGGGGGTGGACAACTGGCAGGCGGATTACCTCAGTCATCAAGTATTGGACTAAGGGGAGTGGTCTCTCCATCAGGAGGTATTTCAACAGATCTGCCTACGCTGGGGATCTCCAAAGGTAGATCTGATGGCATCCTGAATCAATAGGAAGGTGCAGAGGTTTGTGGCCAGGCCTCAGACACACTGGGGGCCAGTATTGTCTGATCCACGCCTTTTCTCCTCAAGCTTCTGCCATGGCTGTTGTGCAGGATCGAGGCAGAAGGAATTCTGGTCATTCTAGTGGCCCCGGACTGGCCTCGTTGGTCCTGGTACGCCGATCTGGTGCGTCTGGTCGCAGACGCCCCCTGGTAGCTGCCTCTCAGGGAGGATCTGCTATCCCAAGGGCTGATCTTCCACCCTGCCTTACCATCTCTGGCTTTAACGGCCTGGCTATTTAAAGCCAGGTTTTGAAGGATAGGGGCTTATGTGCGTTGGTGATTCCGACACTGCTCAGAGCTAGAAAGTCTTCTTCCAAGAAGGTATATTATCGGACGTGGAAAGCGTATATTTCATGATGTGAGTCAGTGGGGTTTAACCCAATTTCTTTTTTGGTGGCTCAGACTTTTCTTCATAGGGGCGTTGATTAAGTACTGTCAAGGGCCAGGTGTCGGCCTTGGCGGTTTTCTTTCAACGCTCCCTGGCTTTGCATTCCCTGGTGCGTACCTTCATTCACGGAGTGCGACATGTGGTTCCACCAGTGCGATCTCCCTTGCCAGCGTGAGACTTAAATCTTGTACTATCGGTTCTACAGAAGCCCCCATTTAAGGATATTTGAGAAATCCCCCTGCTCACGCTATCACGGAAGGTGGCCTTCTTGGTGGCTATTACCTCTGCTCGCAGGGTGTCAGAGCTGGCGGCGCTATCCTGTCACCCACCCTACCTGGTGATTCACAAGCACAAGGTGGTGCTTCCTCCTTGTCCTTCTTTCCTTCCAAAGGTTGTCTCTGATTTCCATTTAAATGAAGACATTGTGTTGCCTTCTCTATTTAATTATTTTTCTGTAATTTTCCTTGCATAACTTAGATGTGGTACGGGCAGTCAGTGTGTATTTGGCAGCCACTGTTTTGGCAGTGTTTTCGAAGGTCAGACTCCCTGTTCGTCGGTGCACACTTTCACAAAATTTTACAAAGTGGATGTGCTGGCATCTGCGGATGCCTCTTTTGGCCGCAAGGTTCTGCAGGCTGCGGTCTAGAGGTTTTTTTTCCCTCGTGAAGGTTTTTTTTTTGCTGGTCAGGTGGGCTCTAGGTTATTTTCACTGAGCTCCAGGTTGTCTGGTTGGCCTGGGTTTTTTTTTTTTTTTGTTTTTATTGGCTGCCCCACCGCTCATGTTTAGCACCGCTTTGGGACATCCCTATGTTTCTGAATAAAGAAGGCTGTGTCTGTCAATGAACGAAAGAGAAAGATGGATTTTTGATTTACCGTAAAATCAGTTTCTCTGAGTTCATTGACAGACACAGCACTTGCCCCTCTATGGAGTTTTAATACTTCTGATACTGCTTGTTACATAACTGAAGGCCTGTAGCAGAGAGGGGGGATGTATATCACCTAGGACTGTCCATGGGCATAGTCTAGTCTTTTGTCTGCCTAGTGTCCTACTCCTGTAAGGGGCGATATAACCCTATGGTTCTGAATAAAGAAGGCTGTGTCTGACAATGAACCTATTTTTCTGCCAGTGACCTTTTTACAGTAATCAGTGCATTTTTATAGCATTGATCGCTGGTCCCAAAAATGTGTCAAAAGTGACCGATGTCTCCGCCATAATGTCGCAGTCCCGATAAAAATCGCAGATCGCCGCCATTACTAGTAAAAAAGAAATCCTATATGTCCCCTATTTTGTAGACGCTATAACTTTTGGGCAAACCAATCAATATACGCTTATTGCAATTTTTGTTACCAAAAATATGTAGAAAAATACATATCGGCCTAAACTGAGAAAAAAAATCTTTAAAAAAAATAAAATTGGGGATATTTATTGTAGCAAAAAGTACAAAATGTTGTGTTTTATTTTTCAAAATTGTTGCTGTTTTTTTTTTTTTATAGCGCAAAAAAAAAAATTGCAGAGATGATCAAATACCACTAAAATAAATCTCTATTTGTGGGAAGAAAAGGATGTAAATTTTGTTTGGGTAAAGGGTCGCACGACCATGCAATTGTCAGTTAAATTGACGCAGTGTCAATGGCCCGTCATTGAGCAGCCAATTCTTCTGGGGCTGAAGTGTTTAAGAGGTAAGTTTCTGGAAAACACTTACCGTATTTATCGCGGTATAACGCGCTCCCGCGTATACCGTGCACCCCTAAAGTTGCCCCCAATCCTGTGGAAAAAACGTTTTTTTTTGTACTTACAGTTTTGGTGTCTTGCGCGGCGTCCATCGGCGGCCTCGTCGGGTCCGGCGTTCGTCTGCGGCTTCGGGTGTCCTCTTCTTCGGGTCCGGCATCCTTCTGCGGCTTCGGGTGTCCTCTTCGTCGGGTCCGGCGTCCTTCTGCGGCTTCGGGTGTCCTCTTCGTCGGGTCCGGCGTCCTTCTGCGGCGTCCTTGCGTCCTCCCCGCTCGTTTCCCTCGCCGAGTTTGAATACTGCGCCGACATATACAAAGCGCAGTACACTTGTGTATTGTCGGCAATGCTCGGCAACTCTCGCGCTGACGTCCTGTACGTCCAGGACGTGAGCGCGGAAGGAGCCAAGACTGCCCGACTATACCCGAGTGTACTGCGCTCGGTATATGTCGGCGCAGTATTCAAAACTCGGCGCGGGTATCGGCGTATACCGCGCACCCACGATTTTGCCCTGATTTTCAGGGCAAAAAAGTGCGCGGTATACGCCGATAAATACGGTATATTTTAAATATAAAACTTTGAAGCAAAATAAGGTTCAGTGCCCATCAATGCAGCCTAATCAGTGCCCATCTGCAACCTTACCATTGCCATGAATGCAGCCTCACCATTGCCATTAGTACAGATTGATCCATGCCCATCTGCAGCCTCGGAGGGGACAGGGAGGGGGCGGGACGAGCGCCGACAGATTACATACAGGAGAATCTCATGTTTAGTCTGTGGCCTCTTTAATACAAAGTCCCACCTCCTATGATAGACAGAACATTCATCCAATGCCAGACCAGGAGACGGGACTTCTTATTACAGAGGGCGCTGAGTGAACAGGAGATTGTCACGCAATTTTCAGGGTGAAAAGGTGCATGTTATATACCGATAAATACGGTATATATTTTTTGTGAACTTTCTAAGCAGGTGCAATGCAAGTATAGGTTAGAATTTTGGCACCTATTCATGTTGCCTTAATAATTAGTTGTGCACATAAAGTTAGGACAGAGATATTATTATTGTGCCAACAAACACACCATTGTTACTATGTAAATAATAAAATGGAACAGTGAAGTGTACTTTGAAAGGAAGGAGAGGGTCATCACAAATGTCATGTGTCAAAGATTATATTATATTTTCTTTGTATTAAATTTAAGCATTTTTTTTTAATACCTGCTACATACTATTCATAAACAATTTTGTTAGTATTAATTCTGCATATACAGCATGGTTGCTTACAAATTTTGCATAATTTACCAGCTTTTTTTTTCTTGAAAATAATCATTATGGCTACAGTTGTTTTCCATGTGTAAAGTTTTGACTTTCACACCTTAAAGATGTGAATAATGGGATCTGCGAAACACTAGATACCTTCAATGTGTTGAAAAACTTCAACATGGGTTTTCTCTAAGTTTTCTAAAAGGAAGCATAGTTTGTACTCAGGAATTAGTAGAGTTTTTTATTCGTGTTAAGTGCCACCGTGTTTATATTTATTATTGCCCATACAATACCTTTAAAGCTGAATTCTTTATTTGGAGGAAGGGGATTGTGGTATTTATCCATGCTCCCTCCATTCACAGAATGCTTTTAATTCAGTGAAAAGAATGCGCGTCTTTTTCTGAATGGATAAGGTGCCGAGCAAGCAACCTCCTATGATATTCACATGACAGACAGATGTACAAGTCTCAGCACTACATTGACACTGATGGGGAACTAATCGGCTGGCTCCGGAACTGCACATGCGCAGTTAAGAGCTTCAGACAAAGATTTTCCCACCAACTACTTGTGAGTTGTGGCCCGGTAGGTTTGTGTAAGAGGGCACTAAAGGGGTACCTCCAGCATGCCCCCTTACATCCTCCGGGACAGATGTTAAAAGGAACTTTGAGAACTCAAATTTTTAGAAGGAATACTGGGGATTTTGATGTAGGAGAGGACTCTGTTGTGAACATAGCCTGACCCCTGCAATCTATATGTTATGATGTAGACCTGATCAAATGTGTCCATTGTCTCTACAGTTGCTAGTTTAAATTTCTCCTCCCTCTGCTACCTCCCATTCCTTTAAGTCAGGGATATGCAATTAGACAACCTCCAGCTGTTGCAAAACTACAAGTCCCATTATGCCTCTGCCTCTGGGTGTCATCCTTGTGGCTGTCAGAGTCTTGCTATGCCCCATGGGACTTGTAGTTCTGCAACAGCTGGATGTCCACTAATTGCACATCCCTGCTTTAGGTGGATCTAAATGCCAGAAAGTAGAGGTGGACATTCTGATTTTGTGACCACTGCTATTGGTAGTCACAGCAGTTACATGACCGGAGAGCTCCCAGTCGAAGTATGCATTGGAAGCTTTCCGGTACCCATTCTATTACTGTTCTGGGAGTGCACAGTGAGCACACTCTCAGCACAGTAGTGCTTACCCATGGCCGTATATATGCAGCCACTCTGTGTTAAAGCCAACAGGCCGCATATATGTGCCAGAGGGAAGTGGTTGAGGTAGACTCAGTAGGACAAAAATATAATTTTTTGTGTGCAGAAAATGATATGTACTAGAAATGTTACATTTAATAAAAACTTTGTTCCTTTGCCCTAATGTTTATTTGTGTCTGTAAAACTGTCAGTTTTAGTGCAGTAATTTGTATTTTGTAGGTAGGACTGTGGTATATGTGTGCAGTGTCTACAGCAGGCCAGATTGTGTTCAATTCCCCTTTAGGACCCTTCCATTAGCAATGCTCATGGTTTGCCACAGGGTGTTCGTGTCTTTCATAACCTTAGTCCTGCTTACATTTTGTCATGCTGTTTGGACTTTTTAATGGTAAAATCAGTCATATTTGTATTGTATTGTTAAAGTTTACATATTGTTTTTACTGTTTAAGGGCTAAGTTGGCCTTTAGGACAATTATATATGTTACGCCTCTATTTAGGATGTAACATGTTTCCAAGCACTCCAACCCTCACCCCCTGATCAGCACACTTACTGTATCGTCCTTTGACACTTCCTATAGTTTTTTACCTTAAAAGGATGGAGAAAGTGTCTGCAGGAGCCTGACACTGCAACCACGATCCACTTATCACAGGTGTAATGCTTTGCAGGCTCCTGTGGGAAATCGAATAAATGCGCCTTTTTTTGCATGCAAAAATATCTTATTTAATTTTTCCTTAATAGTGAATTTAGCCTTTAACTGTTTGTCATCATATTACTATAGACTGGATGAAAGCTCATATGACATCATACCAGTTACTCGCCTCCCACACACTTTGGCAGCCGCACTGTGGCTTCATCTGTCACCACCTTATACAGTGACTGACAAATCTGTGAACTGGGCCAGCCCCGATATCATGTGATTGCTGTGACCAATTAGCGTTAGCCAGTGCTCCCATGGGCAAAGCTCCTGGGCCAGATGGTTTCACAGTGTCCTATTATAAGACCTACAACGAGCATCCTGTGTCCCAATTCACATGCAATTATTGAGGCCAAACCATGCCCCCTGACCTTCTCCATGCCAGCTTCACGGTTATCCCTAAACCAGGCAAAGACCCATTGCAATGTCCTAGCTACAAACCCATTTCATTACTCAACTGCGACCTAAAGTTATTCAAATGTATTTCTCTACCCCTCAACTCACTAGTTCATTTTCCTCACATATCAGTAATTTACTATCAGATATATCACTTTGGATGTCGCACCACTTCCTCAAACTCAATCTATCTAAAACGGAACTTATCATTTTCTCTCCCCCACGTGCCTCTTCCCCTGATCTCTCTGTCAAAATGAATGGCACAACTATCAGCCCATCCCCACATGCCAAGGTCCTAGGTGTAGTCCTGGACTCTAAACTGTCCTTTAAACCTCACGTTCAATCACTGTCCAAATCTTGCCACCTCAACCTTCGCAACATCTCCAAAATACGCCCCTTTCTAACCAATGACACCACAAAGCTCTTAATTCACTCCCTGGTCATCTCTCGCCTTGATTACTGCAACTCCCTCCTCATTGGCTTATCTCTGCATACTCTAACCCCCCTTCAGTCCATCATGAATGCTGCTGCCAGACTGATCCACCTTACCAACCGCTCTGTCTCTGCTTCCCCTCTCTGTCAATCCCTCCATTGGCTTCCACTCACCCAAAGAATTAAATTCAAACTACTACCTACAAAGCCATCCACAACTCTGCCCCCAGCTACATCACTGACCTAGTCTCTAAATACCAACCTAATCGTTCTCTTCGCTCTTCTCAAGACCTCCTACTCTCTAGCTCTCTCATCACCTGCTCCCATGCTCGTCTCCAGGACTTCTCCAGAGCCTCTCCAAGCCTATGGAACTCCTTACCCCAATCTATCTGCCTATCTCCTTCTCTATTAGCTTTTAGAGGATCCCTGAAAACCCTCCTTTTCAGAGAAGCCTATCCTACCCACACCTAACAACTGTATTTGCATTTGAGTCAATCTGATCATCCCCCACAGCTACTACCCTTTGTTCCACTTGACCCTCCCTTCTAGACTGTAAGCTCTAACGAGCAGGGCCCTCTGATCCCTCCTGTATTGAATTGTATTGTGACTGTACTGTCTTCCCTGATGTAAAGCGCTGCGCAAACTGTTGGCGCTATATAAATCCTGTATAATAATAATAATAATTCACCAAGATCCTGGCAGAGAGATTGGGCACAATTTTGAAACGCATAGTACCCCCCCATAAAAATCGTTTTTTTTCCAAACTAGGGAGGCCAGAGATAACACGATTAGGACCATAAATGTAATAGCCAAGGCCAAACGCATTAACACACCATTAATCCTCCTGTCCACCAATGCTGAAAAGGCTTTTGATAGGGTGGATTGGTCCTTTCTATACGAGACTCTACGACACATTGGTATGTCTGGCTCTTTCCTGGCGTGGGTGACCGCCCTCTATTTGTCTCCAACCGATACAGTCAGAGCGAATGGCCTATCTGCTAAACCTTTTGCTATTGGCAATGGCACGAGCCACGGATGCTCCTTATTATCTACCCTAACATCTGATTTAGAGAAATGCAAACCTTTAGCGATCTCCTGGGTGCAATGTCCTTAAAATGAACATCGTGCCAAGACTTCTATACCTTTTGCAGGCTTTACCCATCAACATACCACAAGTTTTTTTTTTTGGACGATCCGATTGGCCTTCGTGAAATATGTCTGGCAAGGGAAGTCATCTCATTTACAAAGGACCCTTCTACAGAGACCAAAGATAACAGGAGGGTAGGCCTCCCAGATCCTGCCTTTTACTGCACTGCGGTACATACGACATACGAGTGGTTGACTGGTGTAGGCACTCCTCCAATAAACTTTGGGTCTCCTTAGAACAAGACTGTACCATTTCCCTTAGCTGGTATCCCTTGGGCAGGCACCCACCTCCCTCGTCTTCATCAATCCCACCCCTAATTGAACCAACGCTATTAGAACTTAAAAGGTACTTTAAGTTGGCAGGCATAACCGGTTTTCCTTCACCAATGTAACCTTTTGTAGGCCACCCAGACTTTGCCCCAGGCTTTGCAGACAAGGTCTTTCGAATTCGAACGGATTCAAGTATTGTCCGAGCATCTAAATTTCTACGTCATTCGGGCTGGGCTCAATTTTCGGATCTTTTTGGCTCTTTCACCAGCTCATTGGATAGATGGAAACTACTCCAGTTGTCTTACTTTTTTACATTCCCTACCGGAACTAGTGTGTTTGACAGGCACCTCACCGCATTTGAAGCTCTCTGCCTCAGTAAAGGCCCCATTCGCAAATCACTTTCTTCCTCATATCATATCCTGTTTGACTTGTTTTCTCAGCAGGATCCTCGATATTTATTCAAATGGAAAAAGGACCTGAACATTTACTAGCGATTGAAAGCGATGCATACTTTTCTTTGCTCACAAATCCTATTTGTGCAGTAAATAGAGACCACATACAAAATTCTGTTGCGGTGGTACCGTACTCTCTTTGTATTAGCGTTTATCTTCCCGGGACACAGCTCCTCTGTAGATGCAAAAACCGGGTCAATACAATATTTCATATCTTTTGGGACTGCCCGAAAATCCAACCTTTTTGGCAACAAGTCTTGCAAGTTGTTCACAAATTAACGGATGTCTTCCTATTTGACAACCCATCAGTGGTGCTTCTAAACTTAACACCTATGTACAGTTAGAACGATCCCACTATGGACTCCCCCCCCCCCCCCCCCTCGACACTTTTACTTTATCACTTACCTTTCTTTCTCTGATTTCTCTTTCCCACCAGGTACCCTACTGGGCTTGTCTTCCCTTTATCAAATTACTCTTTTACTTCGAAAAAAAAAGTTTTGGGTGTGCGTTGACAACATGGGTATGAACCTCAGGAGGCCACGAGCACCGACTCTAATTCCTGTGTACCTGATCTTGTTTTGTTCTTTCATTAATCACTGCTTTATTTTATATACTTAAGGGATCCATGGGATTCCATATTTTTCTATCTTGATGAGAATTTAAATTGTGAAATATATCAGGGTGGTGTTGGGGACTAATTTCCTCAGCAACACAATTCTCTGTACTACTATTGATGGTTTTTCATGGTCTCTATGTACCCATTCATCATATCTTATACTGTTATGTTATTTTGACGCATACCCATTAAATAAAAAAATAATGCACAGTTGCACCAAATGTTGCACTCTTCAGTGTTAGTAAATCAACCCCAATGAAAATATCACATCAAGGTTTTAAAATTTTTCAACAAAGAGCCATACCAGCAATGCTGACACGAATTTCCTTGTAGCAAACAGTTGTTGGATATTACTTCAAATAAATGTAAATAATTCCTGACTATATATTAGAATATATATTAGAATTGTCTATCTCTATCACAAAGATACTAATGTTAATGATTTAGCAATCAATATAGGACGTACCAACGGTCCCCATGAAAACTATGATTAGGGCCTGGAAGGATGCTAGGGTAATCTATGCGAGGCCCTCCCACATCTCCCCCCATATGCCACTGTGGGGTAATCCCCTATTGCCCCACTTTTCACTCCCTTCCTGACCCCTCGGTTTGGGCTGGTAGGGGGATAACTACCCTTAAACATATTGTTTCCGACGGTGCTCTTATGACCTTTCGGGAGATGAGGGACAGGTACTCGGTTCCAGCACAATGGACGTTCCGGTACTGGCAGCTCAGACACGCTTACGGGGCCCAATTCCCGGACAGACTTACACTCCAATCAGACTCGATCGAGAGGCTCTTGACTTCACGTACTATGGGGCGACCTCTCTCTACCCTTTCCCTTTATCTGACAGTTGCATATGACTCTGGGTCGACCCGCACCCTTGAAAAGTGGAAGGCTGATATACCTGACCTGGATGATGAAAAGTGGGAGGAATGTGTTTCTACGTTCATCCCGTCACTTATAGCAGCTAGGGATAGGTTTATCCAAATCAAGTTTCTACACAGGGCTTACTATACCCCCCAGAGGCTGGCCCGTATCTACCCCCAAAGGGACCCCCTCTGCCCGCGATGCGGGGTTCAGGAGGGCTCGTTCTGGCGCATGGTGTGGTCGTGTCCCAGGATTCAACCCTACTGGGGCCGGGTGGCTGGGATCTTGGGCGAAGTGTCTCAGCTGCAGGTTCCGACGGATCCCCTGGTCCTTCTTCTGAGCCACTTGGAGGAGACCCAGGGGGACAGATACTCCAAACTGTTCCTTACTTTCTCCCTCTTCTACGCCGGGAGGGAAATCCTCCTTAAATGGAAGGCAGCTGACCCGCCTACTGTGGAATCCTGGACCCTGTCTATTAATAAAGTACTGCCACTCTACAGGATCACATATGAGAGTAGACAGTGTCCGGCAAAGTTTGACAAGGTGTGGTCTGGGTGGATTGATGCCAGGGGTTAAGTGTGGTTCTTGGTCTGGTTGTTGTGCTGTACCTGAACACTAACTACTCTTTGCTAAGATGGGTTGTACCTGAATTTTACCAACTGCTCGCTACTGTATATATTCCATCCCATAAATAGCTTTAAAACATTCATTATTGTATTAAAGCAAGAGCATGTTTCCTATATTAGATGTGACATTCTCACATACCCCTCTTTATAACACCTATAGAACCAGATATGTATGTTTGAGAATCATGGGTACAGTTGGTAATATTATTTCTGACTGTTCATTCAGAGGGATATTGCATCTGTTGAATTTAGGGGTGCTGGCTTCATATTCTTCCATACAGATTATTACTTTCAATAGTTTTTTATTAGTTTCAACAGTTTCAGACATAACTGATACAAACACAATGAAAAGAAACATATCGGTGAAATGGGTCACCAGGAGTAGAGATAACTTAGTCCTACCACATTATGATGCCATCACTCATAACAGATGAAAGTAATTAGCTTTCCGTAACCCACTATGCCCGTAGGGCCGGTACTCATGTAGAACTGTGGTAATATTGTGTCAATAGACTCAAAATAACTAAGATGAACTAATATAACAAAAAATAACAGAGAGGAAAAAGAAACAAAAAAAGAAAACAGTATGTAGACTAAGGCTAGGACATTATGAATACTAAGCGCAATCAGTCACCTCTGCACTTGACAATAAATCTGCTATGTTTCAGGTAAGAACTAACTCATGGAGGACTAGGCCAGGATTGGGCCTTATACCATTGATTCCAAGGTTCCCAGATTTTATTAATCTCAGTATATTTACCCACCCCTGAGGCAAATAGTTGTTCATATGAGCCATGGGTATTAATAATTTGGATGACTTCCGATATTGTAGGACTCGGGGTGGTCTTCCAATGTCTGACCAATGCAAGCCTGGCAGCTAGGAGAATGTGGGATAGAAGTGTTCTCGAATGGTAAGGGATCCGGTCCATACCCAAGGAAAGTAGCGCCAATCCCGGAGACAGGGTCAGATTGAGTTTAAGGACCTGTGCTATGAGGTCTTGGATTAGCTGCCAGTAAGCCAGTACAGTGGGGCAAGACCATAAAATATGGAGCAGCGTACCTATTCCCCCACATTCCCTCCAACACCCGGGGGAAAGACCATTTGCGATCTTGGACAATCTAAATGGGGTAAGATACCATCTCAATAGGATTTTTTGGAATAGTTCCCAAAGATTAACACATTTGGTGGATGAATATGTTACCCTCAGGGCTGTTTGCCACTGGCTGGTCGAGTACACTACATTAAATTCTTTCTCCCAGGCTTGCATATCCGGGGATTTGGTGAGTGTTAATTTGTCCTGTAGGTAAGAGTAGAACAATGATATGCCCTTAATGTTTGTGCGTTTTGCTAGGTAATATTGGGCTATATGCCATGGGATGAAGGTGCATAGGCTGGTCCTTCGGTTCAGTAGGTGTGATATTTGCCCATATCGAAAGTATTCAGTCGTGGATATAGAGTACTCCAATTGGAGAGCTCTAAATGTTTTGAGTGCTGGTCCCACATATAGGTCCTTCAAGTCCATCTCCCCACCAGGACCCCAGCCTGCCATATATATATCAGGAATAAGAAGGGATAGAGCAGTTAGCGGAAATCTCATCTGGGTAAGCTTGTACTGTGGGGAGACTTGCGACGTTAGAATCCGCCATGCATCAGTAGATGCTTTTATGGTCGGTCCAATGGCCGGGGGAGGGCTCGAACGGAGGTTGCTTGTGATGAGGTAGTTGTATAGATTCCGGCCTGGGATCTGCTGCTGTTCAAGAGCAGCCCACAGGGAGGGGGTGGAGCAAGGGAACCAACCCCTCAATTGGGCTAAGATTGAGGCTGTATAGTAATCTTTGATATGGGTGTGGCCTATACCTCCTGCCCTCCTATGCTTGATAATTTTACGGAACGCACATCGCGCCCGTCTCCCCCCCCAAAGAAATTTGTTGAGAGTAGATTGTGCTGAGAGGAAGAAGGAGGGTGGGACCGGGATGGGCAGAGTTCTAAAGATATATAAAAGTTGTGGAAGGATTTGCATTTTGAAGGCGGCCAGTCTTCCTGACCAGGATAGTTCAAACTTTGCTAGAGCCGCTAATTTGGTATGTAACAACTGCAGAAACGGGGTGTAGTTCTCCTTCACCAATTCAGAGATAGTGGGCGTGAGAGTTATACCCAAGTATGATATACCCCTCTCCCTCCACGTGAAGGGAAACCTCGCACTAAGGGCATGTTTAACTGGAATAGGGATTCCCAATCCTAAAATATGCGACTTGGTCTCATTGACTTTATAATATGACACTGTTGTAAATAGTTGCAATACCTGGTGAGCCGAAGCCAGAGAGGACTCAACATTGGTGAGCATCAGAATGATATCGTCCGCAAAGAGGCTTATGGTATGTTGTACTCCTCCAACCATGAAGCCGCTTATCTGGGGGTGAGAACGTATGTAAGTCGCCAAGGGTTCCATAAGGAGATTAAATATAAGAGGGGACAGCGGGCACCCCTGGCGGGTTCCGTTGGAAATGCTGAACGACTTGGAGAGCATACCCGATATGTACACCTGGGCCGAGGGGGTTGTGTAAAGAGCCATAATAGCCGAATATATTCTGCCTTCAAACCCAAATTTGGAAAGCACTTTGGCCAAGTAGTCCCAATGGATTCTGTCAAACGCCTTCTCTGCATCCAAAGCGAGGAGCAGAGAAGGCGTTTTTGTTTGCTTGGCTAGGTGCACTATATTAATTAAACGCCTGGTGGCATCGGATGTCTGTCGGCCTTTTGTGAACCCCGATTGGTCCAGGTGTATCAATGACGGCAAGAGGTCCACCAATCTATTGGCAAGGAGCTTGGCATACAACTTCAGATCATTGTTAAGCAATGAAATGGGCCTAAAATTTTGGGGTGTGTCAGGGTCCTTTCCAGGCTTCGGCAACGCCACAATCATAGCCCTGAGCATCTCGGATGGAAAAAAGGACGAGGAGGCAGCTTGATTAAAAATACCCGCTAAATAGGGGACTAGTTCTGTTTAGTTTTGTGTCTTAATCCCTTAAGGCGGTTGGCTAAGAGCTTTCCCGCTTTGTTGCCACTGACGTAGTATGTCATTTTAAGGCGTTTGGAGGATTTTTCAAAGTTATCGAGCAGGACCAAGCGGAGCTCACCTCTAAGTTGTGTTAGTCGGCTAGAAATTAGCGGGGATGCCTGTTGTTTATTCTGGGCTTCTAGAGAATGTATACTAGATATGAGATTATGAATCTGCTGCCCCCTCTTCCTCTTGGCCCTCGCACCCATCTTAATCAGGACCCCTCTCATGAATGCTTTATGGGCATTCCATAACACCATAGAGTCAGACACAGAACCGACATTACAAGAAAAAAAATCAGTTAGTTCCTTCTGCAAGGTCTGTTTAGAGTGATCAGCCTGAAACAACCTCGGGTTGGAACGCCAGACGAACGTAGTGCTAACGCCTGGCGAATCAGCAACCGAGAGCGTCACAGAGGCATGATCCGACCACGTGATATCATTAATTTTAGAATCCACAATGTTAGGTAGTAACCATTTGTCCACCAGAAAGAGATCTAATCTTGTGTAAACACCATGGCTCGTGGAGAAGAATGAGTAGTCTCTCTCAGTGCTATGGAGACATCTCCAAGCATCATAAAGATCCTGTGCTTGTAGTGTTGGTTGTAGAGAGTAATGGTGTCTGCGCGAGCAGGATGTGGAGTCGATCTGAGGGTCAGGGGGGAGATTGAAGTCTCCGCATAAAATAAGAAAGCCCTTTTGCACCGGTCTAACACACCTGAGGACTTGCTTCACAAAGCGTATTTGGTGATCATTAGGCGCGTAGATATTAACCACTGTATAAGTGGTAGAGTTAATGTCACACACAAGGATATGGTATCTTCCCTGAGAGTCAGCAATTTCATTGTGCAGCTTGAACGCCACAGTGTCCCTAATTGCGGTCATTACCCCCCTTTTTTTAGCCGGGGCATTGGCTTTAAATATGTGTGGATATTTAGGGTGGGTGCAAGTAGGCAACTTGTTACTATGAAAGTGGGTCTCCTGGGCGCATAAGACATCACAATTGAATCGGATCGCCTCGGTCCATAATGATTTTCTTTTGACTGGGTGATTGAGGCCTTTAGCGTTAATGGTCAAGAAAGTGATGGTCATCTTGGGACAGTGATCTGCATTGATGAGCATGAAAAAAGATGGGTAACACTTACATCAGGTGGCTTAGTAGGCCATACTAGCGAGCCAGGGAGAATCCCATCCACGGTCAGAGAGTTATGTGTGTGCCCGTTCAATAATCCTTCAATGGATAGGAGCATGTTCATAAGACCAGTTTCAAGGCAGGGTGTCAGACTGCAACGAAGAAAGTGAGAAACAAACAGCAACAACAAAAAAAAATCATATAGGTAGAAAAAAGGGAACTGTAGAAAACGAACATAGGTCATGGTGACCTGAGTGCAGCTCTTGGCTGCAAATAACCAAAAGGATGAGGATCAAGTTCAGTAAGGTGCCTCCAGAACAGGGTATACAAAAGTAATGGAAGAATTTCAGCAGCCCACAATTTCGTCATCGGTGTGAACGGGCATTCCTGGAGTTGACCACACTCCAGTCATCCCCAATACGATTTGGACTGCGGTTGGTAGACCCACGGGGGGGGGTCCTCCGGAATGATATTCCATGTCTTGAGCAATTCCAAGCCTTTGGCCAGGGAATCCACTGTATGCTCCTTTCCATCATTGGTGATAATGAGTTTGGTTGGGAACCCCCATTTATAGACTATCTTGTGGTTACGCAGTGCTTTGGAGATGGTGTTGAGACTTCGCCGCTTCTGCAACGTAAATTGAGACAGGTCGGAGAAGAACTGGAGATCAATGTATTGCGGGGGGACATGATCCCTATTGCGCACCTTGGACATCAAGCGCTCTTTTACGTGAAAAAAAATGCATGCGTAGGATAACATCCCTCGGTACTTTATCTGGGAGGTAAGAGGGCTTTGGTAGTCTGTGGATTCTGTCCATTGTTATGTCCATTTCAGTGAGATCAGGCAAGATTGAGGTAAATATCTTGGCGACATATTCGCGCAATTCGGATTGTGGAACAGATTCAGGAACCCCGCGTATTTTGAGGTTGTTCCTCCTGGAACGATCCTCCATGTCTGCAATTTTGGCTTTGACCGCCTCCATCTCTTCGTCTCTTGCGTCATGAGCGTCCACAAGGTTGTTGATTGTGGTAGCAAATTCCCCCATCCTGTTCTCGACATGGTCTACCCGTGTTGCCACGGCCTGCAGCTCACTCCCAAATTTATGAACGCATGCCATCATGTCACTGTGGAGGGAACTCCTCAGAGAGACCAGCATATCTTTTAGTGTTGTATCCAACACTGGTTGATTACTCGTGGGGAAACGGTCGATGGAGTCCGGGAGTTCCCTGGTATCGTCTCCTGATTCAAGGCTCGCATTCGCCCCATGGGAAGAACCTGTGCTATCCAATTTAAATCTGGCTTTCTCAGGGCTCCCAGACGTAGAGGAGGAGGCAGGAGAGTGTCTGTTACCAGCAGGGGATGATCGTTTAGGGGGTTTATCCTTTCTCTGCGTTAGATGAGGAGTGCTGGCTGCAGAGGGTTCAGGCGTGCACGTGCTATCCTGCCTCTGTTCTAGGGCGAAGTATTCTGTAAGTTTCTGCGGCCTCTGAGGTCCCTTTTGTTTCTTGGTCATGGTTGCAGGAGTCAGTGCGGTGTGGTTATAAAGGTAGATTGTCTCAATCACCACTGTGTGTGCTGCTGTGTGCCGGTTTTACCCTGTGGGGCCTGGAGCACCGTTTCTATTCAGCCATCTTGGAGCAAGGCAGTTCTCGCCCCGTATAAATTACTTCAGTGACAGTGTAGAGATCAGACCATTTCCCCCCCCTCCATTCATGGGAAGGTGTCACCCTTGTCCCCCACTGAGGTATAGCTTCGTTAGGTCTGGGGGCTCTGGTGGAAGGGCAGGGTCTGAAGCAGTTAGCAAGAGGACTGTAGGCCTCGGGTGTACCAAGATGGCCGCCGTATGACTGCTGTATAGTTATTGAGCAGTCCGGTAGTTAGGGCCAGATATCGGCCCCAGCATGGACCGGGATGGGTGGTAAAGTGGATGCCAGAGGGGTCCGTGCTATCGAGGACAGTTTGGCCGGTGCGCGTCTCCGCTATCGCGGGGTGTAGCGCTAGGAAAGTCCGGGGATCCACAGGCCTAGCTAGGCCGCACCGAACCGCGGCGTATGCGGACGACTCTGAGACCTGGCGCGGCCTCCGGACAGCACTAGGTAGGTGGAGAGGAGGAGGGAGGTGGTCAGGAGTGGTCCCTTACCTCCAGGGAAGGTTGGATCTGGCTCCGTTGGTAGGCCTCAGATAGGCAATATGGCGGCGGCCTCGGGAGCTGCGGCGTGGTATCTCCGGCTCTGGGCGGCCAATCTTGTCCAGAATGACAGCACCGGACTCTGCGGGGGTCCGGGCTAAAGATGCCTGAGTCGTTTGGGCCCAAACGGGTAGTTACAAGCCCCGATGGCTGCGGATGAGGCTGGTGGAATTCGGAGCTCCTCTCTCCATACAGATTATTAATAGAGTGGTGGTAACTACTTTTTCAATGGTATCTATTCCAAATGTACTCAAATTGTACAGCAAAACCAAATATGACAGGTACAATAGATGGCAAAAGAAGACACTAGAAGTTGTTTCCACAGTTAACATCCATTATTAGAGGTGGAGCAGGTCAATAAGAAGAGGCTAGGAAGGTGGTATATTGAAAATCATTGCATGAATGTCAGAATACCAGTTAATTCATTGAAGGCTTTGGGTAGCCCTTCAAAAGTGGATTGGAAGCCTTTGACTGCATTGTACAGAAATACTGTAGGGTGGTGAAATGGGACTGCCGACATAGGAATGCACAGGTGTTGCATGCATCCCCATGGCAACAGTCCCATTGTTCTCACTGATATGTACTCAACACTGTATACCCATGCTGATAAAACTTGGCTCTGCATGGGGCACAGATGTAATTGCCCCTTGTGAATGAGGCCTTAGACGGATTAAACGGATGCCATCAGTTTATTTCTGTTCTGTGTATGTCCGTTTTTTAGGCAAGAAACATTTTTGTTTATATTTTTGTCAACTATGATTGGTTTCTGAAAAAAACAAAAATAGATGTAGACTGATGTAAACAGAACAGAATAGAGCTGACCTGAACTGAAAGTGGAAGTATACTCACCTTGGCTCTTTTATGAAAAATATGAGCTTTCGCCTATAAGCAAATAATTCCTCTGCACTAAATAGCACAATTACAGCTCTTTCGTATAATCCGGGAAAGCCCTCTAGCATAAAGCCAAGTAACAGACACAGAGGCTGGTATCACGTTGGGAGGTCAGCATAAAAGTCCTCATGAACTAGGGGGGGGGGTCCCGTTTATTTATAGGGCTAAACAGGGATAACAAAGAGAGGTGGTGGCTTCACAATCAGCCAATCAGACACTTGTATACCTTCAAAAAGGTATCAGGTAAGGACGTATGCAATCGCTCGTGTGCAGAGCAAACTGTGCAGTTTCCCACCAAGACAATGCGTCTTGCATTGTGCCAGGTGCAAACACTGCGAACATTGCTCTGATCAGGACCGTGTGCATATTACCACCATTTACTATTGGTGCAAACCATACTCCACAAGGCTCAGCGAGCCATGCTTTGTATGAGTTTATTGTATTGTCCCCATATCTGTTTGCCAGGAGTGTTGATGCAGTCACCATGAGGTGGCCAATCTCTTAGTGAAGCATAAACGAATATCCCTTAAAACGGTGAACCATGGGAAGGTTTCCGCAACCAAAAGTCTTTCACCGGTGTCTGTATGTGCATCCGCATCCGCGTATTGCAGCAAAACTGACACTGGGAAACATCTGACAATTAACATTAATAAAAATTTCCACAACAGCTCCAGCGATGCAGTGTCTCTGAGCCTCCCGCCCAGCCACTGATGTCTTTAGGTGGCTGGCTTCCAGGACTCGATCGTTTGAACAGGTGAAGGTGCTTATGTGCAGGAGTTCAGTCAGAAAGCATTTCTCTTCTGCATTAAAATTTGTTGCCTGTTCATCCATTTACATTTTTTACCTAAAATTCCTCTTGAAGTTTAAACTGATGTAAACTGAACTGAAGACAGATGTAAAAACTAGGGCCCGGTTCACACCAGAATGCGGTGCAGGAAAGATGCACTAGGTTCAAATGCACTGCCCTTGCAATCTGTATGTAGGTCCCAATGCAACTGCGCTCCAAACACAGATCGCAAACTGTCAAGATTGCATGAAAGCACAGTACCATGCAATTTGGTGCAGTGCGTTTTTAGAAGTAGTGCAAGCACTACCTTTATTTCGATCCAGTCCATTCAAAGGAATCGACGCACGGGATTGCACCTTTTGTGATCCCGGTATGAACCAGCACCGAATCCTTTTTTTCTTATCAAAAGCTTAAATGAGCAGATGCTGCCCCTGTAAAAGGACCCTTGAATATGCTGCTACTGCTGCAGCATATGTACAGCCTTATGCCTAGTACACACAATCGTTTTTCCCGTTGGGAATACTGCCATGTTTTCCTTTGGCCGGGAAAACCAGCCGTGTTAATGCTCCTTAGCAGTTTTCCCGACAGGAAAACTGCAGTTTAAAAAATTAGAACATGCTCTCTTATTTCTAGTCGCGAACCGCAGCATTTTTTTCCCCGCAGTTTTCCTATGGGAACACTGCGAGGGAGCATACACATGGCCGATTTTCCCGACTAAAGTTCTCGTGTCGGGAAAACCGGCCGTGTGTACAGGGGAAAAGGGACCGGTTTTGCCAGCGGTCTTTTGACCGTCGGGAAACCGATCGTGTGTACTAGGCCAGCCCTCAAAATTTCCACTCGCCTACTAGCATTTGGCGAGTGGATTTAAGCTGGGGGCGAGTGATGACAGGGATGCATGACCAATCTCCCTCCAATCTGTGCCTACACTTAGAGTCCCGATGAGATTGGCGGCCGAAGAGGAAAGGTGCATGCTCGGGGAAAAGTAGTCTGTTGAGCCGCGCACAGGCAGAGCAGTACACAGGTGCTCTCCTTACAATTCTCATTAAGCCATGGGACCTAACAGTATGACCTCTCTGAGCCTGCCCCCCCCCCCCCCCCCCCCCCGGGCCCAGACAAATGTAGCTGGAGAGCAGAAAGTAATGAGTGAGGTGGAGGATTGCAAAAATTACCACTCCGGTGCAGCGCTCACTGAAAGTTGCCCTGACATGAGAGCGGCAGCATTCTAGTTTGTGTAGTTTTCTTCTCCTTGTGCTCTATGTAAGTTTAGCCTGAGCACTGTGAACAGACTGGTCTCAATGTGTGCTGTGCGCTGTCAGTGTGCGCTGTGCTATGGTGTCAATGGCTGTGCAGTTGTGTGGATCTCAGCGCTGGATTGTACTCCCTCCCGCTGTGCTGCAGCTCCTCTCCTCTTTGCCAGCCTGAATAAAAGGGGGAAGTGGGGACATGCAAGCGTGGAGCCGCACACACAGGCTCCTGATGATGAAATGAATGGGAGAGAGAGAGAGGATGGATGGGAGTTGCAGAGAAGACAGCAAGAGAATGGGGAAGAGACCCAGTTCTAGTGCCCTGTCCCTCTGGTCTGCCCCCAGTGCCCTGTCCCTCTGGTCTGCCCCCAGTGCCCTGTCCCTCTGGTCTTCCCCCAGTGCCCTGTCCCTCTGGTCTGCCCCAGTGCCCTGTCCCTCTGGTCTGCCCCCAGTGCCCTGTCCCATTTTGTTAAAGTTGTTGTTGGTAATATTTAATTTTGTAACTTGATTCTGCATAAAACATTGTCATTCCATGAGATGATCTACGAGGGCGTGTTTACGGGTGCAATTAGGCGCAGGGCAGTGTATGAATTAGGTGGGGCAACTGGTGGCGAGTAACTCTTGAGGCCGGGCTAGTAGCTCAGGACTTGAAATTTTGAGCCCTGTACTAGGCATTAGGATTTGGAAGGGTGGCCTCGCGACGGAGCCCTAAATGAAATAAAATAAACTATCCTACATACTCCCCCCCCCCCCCCCCAAAAAAAAACTCTAAATAAGGAGGTGTCTCCTAAACAGCTAAATGAATGAAAAAAATCTACGCTTATCCCAAATGGTGTCATACTTTATTATATGTCAAAGCTTAGGTCATTAAAATATCTTTATATTCACGTTCATAAATGTCTAGGAAGGGAAAGTTGTTCTATTTTGTGTAGCATAAACAGCATTCCGATAATAATTCAGGGTGCAGATGAGAAGCTTTGCACATGTATGATTCAATGTAATGCTGTCTCCTCTGCTGTCAGTCCTAAAGCAATTGCATCAAACAGCAGGACAGGGAGGAGGAGCTCTTCCTTCACTATAGCCTCTGGTTCCCTTCTCTTCAATTCCTCCTCTGCTCCCCTCCCTTGTCTGTGGAATAAGCAGCGTTCTGCCAGCCTGTGCACTAATCTGCACTTTGAGGTGTTTGCACAGAAGAGGATCAGCAGAATAACAAGGTGCCATGGGCCAGCTCTGCTGCTTCCCTTTTTCCAGAGACGAGGAGAAAATCAGTAAGTGCCCCTTTTGTACAAGAACATCCACGTTAGATGCAGACTGCTGGCTTAGAAACGCTGTTTTTAGCCCATTTGTAAGGAAGGATAATGAATTTGTAAGGAAAAGGCACAGATAGTGGAGCTGGCATTTAACCATCATATCAGGCTGCCTCTTCCATAAATAAAGATATTAAAAATACGTGTCTGCTTTCCTTCCCTCAGTTTTCTGGCAGCTTCTTTCTATTAACAGATCACGACAAGGTAAAATCATGTGCGCTTGTGTTTCATAGAGCCGTATTCTCATTTTTTAAACTTAGTTGTGTAGTGCTTTGATGTATAGCTGCTTAATAGTTTTTTTTTTTTTTTTTCTGTTGCATTTACTTTCATTTTGTGTACTAGTGATTGCTCATAGTGTTGCTCTCCTTCGCTTTCTCAAGTATGCTATGTAATATTGTATACTAATTGCTATAATAATGTTACTGAGTCATATAGTTAGATGATTACCATCAAATAGGCAACTAGCTCTTAGATAAAGAGCTTGCAGCAATGCCTTGTTATGTAGTTCTTTGTAAAATGATACAGTATGTGGAGGAGTGTAAAGTACACAGTATAATTTCCACATTTGCTGCTACTGTATTTTTGGAGATTTATAGCCAGTTAGTATGTGTATCAGTTAAGGTTAATGGTCTGGATTTGCCTTTCTAACAGTCAGTCCTGCATTGATACATTTACTTGCCTTTACTGTAGAATCTTGCATGCTGCTTGTAAAATTGTATCTGGATTTTCCTATAGCAAAGCCTTTTCTCAATATCTGAGCCAAAGATTTGCAATTCCTGCATATGGTTTACATATTTCATTCTCCTAGTCTTCTGGAACAGTCTGTGATACAATAGTAGAAAATAGCTTATCCGTAGTAAAGAATTATTATCAGTGCTTCCGGCAAAGCTAAGTAAATAAATTTACACCTCCCATGTGTGTGCTTTTTCACATAGCCATAAGAAGCTGTGTGAACTGTGAATTTCTCACAACGTGTATAATACATAATTCTCCCGTGGGTTTAACCAGTCCATTTAAAATGTGGCTTTCAAAATGCTCATAGGCTTTACATTGTGGCCTTCATGGACTAAGAAGTCTAGAGCAATTCTGCTATTACTACTACTACTACACACTTTCCTGATATTTTAGTAAGTAAAGCACAACAAAATGTACAGAATGCAGTAACCCATAGCAACCAGCCAGAATACACATTCACCTATCTATCTACAGTAAACTGCAATTGAATTGGAGGTTATTGCTTTATTTCCATATCATTTTTAAACTTTTCTACAAATGTTTGTCTTTAATTTTCGTTGGTAAAAAGTGTAATTATATTTATTGCACATAGGTCTGATCAATTTGTATGATAATTTTAATATGGTGGAAAGATTTTATTATGCAAACTTTAGACCAGGGGTGTCAAACTCAAGTTCATCGGGGGCCGCATCAGCAGTTTGGTTGCCCTTAAAGGGCCGATTGTATCTGCGCTCACACCAGTGGCATAGCTCCCCCCTGACTCGCAGACTTACCTATTTTCAGCTAGTTCCAGTCTGGTTACATGACCCCCTGTGTGAGCCAGCGGTGGCTGCAGGGGAGAGGAGAGCGTGCTCGTCAATGACTGGTAAAGCCTGGAGTGGTGACATCAAATATAGATTCCTATGTCCCATCTGTTTTTGGTGCTCCCTCCTCTCCCCTGCATACACCACTTGCTCACACAGGGAATAACATGACCGGACAGCCTGAAAATAGGTGTTTACATCTTTTGTACACAGGTTAGCCATCATAGGCATTAGGAGTGGGATTTTATAATATTTCAGTTAATGGTCATATTCACACTATAATACTTGTTGCAGCACTGTGCAGCTGGGATCAATACCCAGTAGGGTTTTGTATTTAACCTTTTTGAAAATGTTCTATATAAATATTTTGGTATATCTATATATAAACCAAAATATATATAGAAAAAATTCAAAAAGGTTAAAACAAATAAACCCTAATGGGTATTGATCCCAAGTGCACAGTGCTGCAACAAGTATTATAGTGTGAATATGACATGTGTAGCTTGCATTAACTGAAATATTATAAAATAACCCTACTGGGTTGTGAGTCCCAATCACAGGTGCTGCAGGAAACCTCAACCTCATTGTGCAAATAAATAAAGTACAGAAAATTTAATAAAACAATTCATCAAATATAATAATTCTAAGATAGCCCTACTGGGTAGTGAATCCAAATCACCAGTGCTGCAAGAACACACAATTGTGCAAATATATAAACAAACAAACTAATTCCATATAACAATCAATAAAAACCATCCCAAAAACATGGCTATGAATGATCATTTTATTAATAATTATATAAAATGAGTTGGCTTATTTATTTATATATTTGTACAATTGTGTTTTTTTGCAGCACTGGTGATTTGGATTCACTGAGACATTGGGATCAGAGAGACAGTGGAGCTGAGGGAAAGGGGGAAGAGGGGAGGCTGAGAGCTGACGAGAGAGACTGCTAGCTCTACCTTTCATGCCAGTGTGTCTCCTTTGATCCTTCTATCGTCTCCCTTGCAGCGTGCCCGTCCTCTGGGTCCCCAGTCAGCCTGTTCCCTGGGCCTCATTTCACTGCGAAGAGGAAGTTAGATCAATCCCTGCTCTGGAGGCACGGGAGATGCTGCGCCTGCTGCTTCTCACATCTTGGGGGGGGGGCGAGGTCAGGGGGGAGAGGTCAAGGAGGAGGCAGCAGGAGGAGGCGGCCGTGGTTGAACTATTCTCCCGACTTCCGGGCTCTCAGGCCTATCTGTTTTCAGCTCAGCCCCTCGCTGATTACCGCCATGAGAAAGGGCCACATGACAAGGCCTGGCGGACCAGATTCGGCCCGCGGGCCTTGTGTGTGCCACCCCTGCTTTAGACCATGTGCATATGTATATACGTGCAAAATTATTAACATGAGTGACCATACATAAATCCGTGTTCCAGTCTAGTAATATATTCAAATGCATGAAAAACTTAAAGAAATGTGTGATTGTAGATACCTTTACTATCCCCTTTGGGCACATTTTCACCTTGTATGATTGACCCCCATCACAAAGGTTTAATTGCATATTGTACAAGTCAGAAGGATCCATGTTGACCCAGCTGGACTTTTCTCATAGCTCCCAATATCCTCCTTAGAACTCCAGCAATCATTACCAGCTTAGGTGATGCCTGGTGGATCAGTGCTCAAAGAGACAAAAATAGTGGAACGATTTTATTATCATAATTGAGAGTGCCTTTCACAATTTATAAATATTTTCTTTACCATTCGTCAAGGTGTACATGAATATTGTAATTCTTTAACATTTGGGTTATAGGCAGCTGCCTACAGGAGGTGGACATCGCCAAACCAAAAGAAGTGTCCTAAGAGGTTGGATGCTTCTAAGAAAAACATTTTTCTACTATTCTTTTTCTCTTCTGTCAGCATTCTCTGTACTTATCAGACATTCAGTTCTGCCTCAGCAGCACCATCACCACCAGCACCATACAGTCTGTTTGACCAGGTTCCGGATAACTTTCAATTGCACATATTTGTTTCCAATCTGATTTAGTATGCTCTGCTAGAGGATCAACCAGCTGTACCAAGTAAAGTTTTTTATTTTTTTATTCATGCTAACACAAAGACCTTCCAAATAAACTCAGCTTTAAAACATTTTTTTCTCCACCTGTCACTGGCTGATGTCGGCCTCCTTATGTTGGACAGTGTTGGCGGTCTGATAGTGTCCACACAATTTCAGGGCTGGACACACAGTCCTGTTTCTGGATCCCTACTTTAGATCTTTTTCCCCTTTTTTTACAGTGAGGGTTTTGTTTATGAACGCTTCTTTCATCACAAGGAAAATCCATCTAATTACTTCTGCTCTCCCCTGGAAGATCAACAGACACAGCACTCTTGTTACCTGACTGCAGAGTTTTGTAGATGGAAGTCTAGAGATCCTTATGGGACCTATTTATATTTTTACTTTCTCTTTTCAAGGATTAGGAATTCTACATAGTTACATAGTTAGGTTGAAAAAAGACACAAGTCCATGCAGTCCAACCACAAAAAAATAAATAAAATAAACAAACAAAATAAAAAACACAGTACAATCCCATACACCCAACTCCATACCCACAGTTGATCCAGAGGAAGGCAAAAAAAAACAGCTACAGCTGGGGAAAAAATTTGCTACAGCTGGGGAAAAAATTCCTTCCTGGTCCCCCGAGAGGCAATCGGATTTACCCTGGATCAACTTTACCTACAAATCTTAGTACTCAGTTATATTCTGTACATTTAGGAAAGTATCCAGACCTTTCTTAAAGCAATCTACTGAGCTGGCCAGAACCACCTCTGGAGGGAGTCTGTTCCACATTTTCACAGCTCTTACTGTGAAGAAACCTAATCCTAGGCTTAGCCTTTTACCTTACAAACATTCTTGTTTTGTCAACCACTTAAGATTTTGCTCGAAGTCTTCTCCCATCATTCCCTCATCATTCTTTCAGGTTGTCTTCCTCTAGCCATGTTTCTCGTCCTGCTCTGAAATACGAAATTCATTCTTGTTGAACTTCCTAGCGGCTATGGAATCTATTCGCTGTCCTCCACTGTCGATCACCAGGAAGGTGGACCTGTTGGGCAACTAGTCTCTAAGTTACCCATCAGGTTCACCTCTCTTGTAATTAAAAGTCGACAGCAGTTGGCAGATTCCATGGCTGCTATTGGGCTGTCTAGTGGCTATGGAATCTGCTTACCATCAATCACAAAGGGTGACCTGGAGGAGAACTAGTCCATCAGGAACCCCATCAGGCTCCATTCACCCAGCAGCTCAACTTCTTGGCCACTGTGCCTGTCTTTATGACATGTGCAGTGGCTGGGAGCATCGCTGAACCTGGTTGGTATGGACACTTCAGCCTCAGTACCATCCACCACCATGCCACCTTCAACAAATGAATGTAACTGTTTCCAACAGGTACATGAGTCTGTTGCAAGCACCAAAATTTGAAATGCAAGCACCAACATTTGAAATACAGAGGCACAACATAATTCTAAAGAGTGTCTAAGACACGTTTTTATACATATGGGCATTCCTTGGATACTGCTTGCTGTAAGTTAGCTTCTTACAGCAGTTAGCAAGGGATGACAAGTGTATACATGCTTTTCCATCATAGTCTGTGATATGGGCAATTTAAGGGCTTGTCCACATTGTCCATTTTAGCGTGTGGCTTGATGTCTGTTTTGGTTGGGCTGTGCTTTATGCTTTTTCAATGCAAGGCATGGTTTGGCATTTTTTAACAGTTGGTTCATAGAAGTGGATGGAAGGGAAAAAGACATCAGATGACCTTAGGTGCGATGCTAACAAATGCAGACATGCTGCTTTTTTCTGTACCTAGCCACTCTTGTTATTGATTAGGATACAGATAAAGAGCATGTTGCCATTTTGTGGCATAACATCTGCTTGTCGATAAACACGAACATGAGAATATAACATTTTGAATAAATAGTTTGCTATGTAAACAGACAGTACTTGCATTAATTAAATAGTTTGTAAAAGACTATATGGTTTATACATTGATAGATAGCGAACCAAGTATATGATGTCTTGCTGTATAAAAGATCTATATAAAGGCTTATTGGTTTAATTAGGTCTAAATGTATTGCATTGTATTGTAACTGTACTATCTGCCCTAATGTTGTAAAGCGCTGCACAAACTGTTGGCGCTTTATAAATCGTGTAAAATTCTAATAGAGGGATTCATTTTACACCATTATTCTGAAACTATCAGTGTTTCCCCTACGATGCAGAAATGGTTTCTTCCTTCGTTAATTTCATAGTGTGCACATTCACCAGTCTGTTGGGCATTCCACGTTCCTTTAGCTATTCTTTTGTGAATTTCGTTTGACAGGTGTTAACACTCTCTTACAAATCAAGGATGTGAGAGTGTTAAATGGACACACTATAGCAAAGAAAAATGATTTAATAATTGATCTGCATTCAGGTCTCACTCCAGGGATTTTGCATATATCGAAAGATACTTAAAAGTCGTTGAGCAAATGCTGTGGTTTCTGGTATTTTATGTGTTTACCTGTAAACATTCAATATGTTTGAGTGTGTTCTGATCAGATATGGTACCACACAGAGATGTTTTATTTTTCTTTACCTTGCTTGAAATATAAGGAGCTTGACATCAGAAACAGTTACATCAAGCATATAGAAATGTACATTTAAATGATGACTGTAGAACATGTAGAATACATAAGCCAATACAGGAGTGACTGGTATACATGGCCGCTTATCTTGTTAGGGTCTTGAGTAAGCATAATCCCATTTACAGCTGTCCAGCCAAGTAGTCTGCTGGCTTCAGTATATAGAGGTCTGGTGTGTGTCCAGACAAGGGAGGTGTGAGGCTTTCATTCACTACAACAAAGAGCCTTATTCTTGACCAGGATGGCAGCATCTAGGAATATACAGTGGGCATAGAAAATAATCACCCTCCCTTTTAAAATCACATTTTCTTGCTTTGCAGCCTCAATGAAGACAGACACCCTGTTATGTTTTATCTAGCTGTATTCACTGTATTTATTTTCTATCTAGACATTGATAGACACAAACAAATGCAAAGGTTTTTTTTTTTATCTCCTGACTTGTGCCTGTCAACAAATTTATCCCAGAGATCTTTTGACAGTACCTTGCCACTTATAGTTGATTGTTTGCTTCAGTTGTACTACAAGGCACTGAAATGGTCCAGGAAAGCTCTGTTCATGCTGAGCTAATCGAAATTACCACATCTGATCACAGTTGAAAGTGAAATGGCTTTGTGTGCCATTGAAAAGGCGATTAGCCACACCAGATTGAGTTCAGAAGCCATTTTTAGGAGGGGTGATCCTCTTTTCAAATCAGTGATTCTTTTTTTTTTTTTTTTCATTATTTTGACATGTTGGTGTTATATCTTTCACTTGAATGTTATAAGTTGCACTGAGTAAATACAGTTGGACAAAACAAACGCTGTGTCTGTCTTCATTTTAGGCTGTAAAGCAACAAAATGTGAATATTTTAAACAGGTGTAATTCTTTTCTGTTTCAAATATTTTATTGAAGTTTTAAGAATTAAATATATAACAGTAAGTATACATAAATTATATAAATCATATAATAAGTAGACTACACAAAATGCTCCACAAAGGGAGAATTCAAATGTTGCATAGGTACAGGTCATGTCCAATAAAGGACAAAAACAAAAAGAGGAAGAGGGGAAGGGGTGGAAAAGGAAAGGGAAGGGAAAGAGGAAAAAGAGAGGGAATACATACATATAACAACGGATAATAACCTCATCAAGATCATATAAGAAGGAGTGTTAGGAGAGAATGAAATATAAAAATTTCACAGCGATGCATTGTTGAACGAATGAAACTCAGTGAAATTTTTAAAGTTTAACCAACAAGCCCACTTGTCATAGAAGGATTTTGGTGAATGCCTAGATTGAAAAATTAATTCTTCCATTTCGGCAATGTGTTCAATTTTCTTAAACCAGTCTGAGATGGTAGGAGGTGAAGATTGTGTCCATCTAATAGGTATACAAAGTTTAGCAGCATTGATAAGGTGAAGCATTAATGATTTTTTATAAGTGTAATAAGGGAATGAGGAATGGTGTAGTAGATATTGGGCAGCAGTGAAATCAGGAGTGAATGTTGTAATGCGAGAAATTAAGCGATTGATACCTTTCCAGAAGGGCTTTATCAGAACACATTCCCACCATATGTGTAAGATTGTACCTTGAGCAGAGTTACATCGCCAACATAAAGGCGAAATGTTTGCATTATATTTGTGAATGATGATAGGAGTCCTATACCATCTAGAGTACAATTTATAGTTATTCTCTTGGGTCAATACATTTAAAGAGCCCTTTTGGATATGCTGAAAGACATGTTCCCATTCATCATGGGAGAGGGAGATATTAAGATCGTTTTCCCATTTGAGATTCACTATGTCCCCCTTGAGGTCGTAATCTGTGAAAAAAGAGGCATAAGTTGTGGATATTAAATTCTTTTATATACCCACTGTATCCTGCATCAGAGGGCAAGATCAAGTGCCTATGTTTTCCCCTTTATTTCGTAGTACTATGTAAAATGTAGGGAATTGGGGATTTGGAGCTTCAAAAGTTGCATATTTTTAAGCAACAATCAGCCTACGAAAAACAAAACTTTTGTAATACTGGATGACAATATAACTGTATAATGCTAGCACCTTTTCATACATTAACATAAATATTGTGCTATGCCTGCATACTTCTGCAATCTGCAAGATATAACTATTTATCTTTTTTGACAGTGGTTTAAGATTTACACCTGACCGCAACCCACACTTTGGCAATGTATATACCAGTACAACCAGCAAACTACGTGCACTGTCTTCAGCATATACACCAATCCTGTCCTTCAAGCGTAACTAATTTTAAAGGGGTTATAAAGGTTCATTTTTTATTTTCTAAATGGGTTCCTTTAAGCTAGTGCATTGTTGGTTTACTTACCTTTTCCTTCAATTTCCCTTCTAAATGTTTTCTTTCTTTGTTTTCTTTGTCTGAATTTCTCACTTCCTGTTTCTCCTCAGTAAGCTGTTCTGGCTGACTAAACACCGCTCGGATGATGGTGTGAAGTTTACTGAGGAGAAACAGGAAGTGAGAAATTCAGACAAAGAAAATAAACATTTAGAAGGGAAATCGAAGGAAAAGGTAAGTGAACCACAACAATTCACTAGCTTAAAGGAACCTATTTAGAAAATAAAAAAAAAAACCTTTACAACCCCTTTAAAACTAAAAATGTAATATATTGCAGCTTACCAATCCACAGATGTGGTGGCTGCATTGGGTTTCTTTTTTCAGGGTTCTTTTCCCTTTATTATCACATAGTGATCCTACCTGCAACACACTTCCTTCCTGTCCCAGCGTGGCAACTTTCACTCACTCTACCATATAGTGGACACATTTTTTTTTACCCAGGGCTGCTTTCCTGATTTGGAATACAATACCTTTTCCTTTTTTCCATAACATGGGCAGATTGCTTGTTTACAGAAGATGGATTGGAAGAAAGATAGCTTTGTTTGGGATTTCAGTTTTTCACAGGGACAAGGACACTGCATTGCTGAAAACATCATTTAGGTATTTTTTCAACTTGCTGAAAATGTTCTTAGCCTGTAAAATGAGAAGTAATGAAGCCACCACATCTAAGGCCTGCTAAGCTGCAATTAATTTTCTTATTGGATGTGGATATGCTTTTTCTTTTTGTCAAAAATAACTTTATTGAAACAGTTGCATATATACAAAACAGCAAGTTCAAGAACGTTCAAAGTCATAAAGAGACTAGACGGTTACAATGGAGTTTTAAAGATACGGTAACTAACAGCATACCAAGGAAGTACTAGTCAAAATCCATGCCCTCCTGCAGAGTCACTGAGAATTACCCCGCCATCCTGCTGTGTGCTTGAAACAGGCTAGGCCTGCAGATGGTAGAATACGGTAGACATAGATACAAAGATGTCAACATAATCTATCCATGACTAGGTCTACTGGAATTGGGCCAGGAAAATCCAGCCAGCCACCCCAAACCCTGTTAAATTTAGCCAGACAACCCCTATGCTGGTAAATAATGTGTTCCTATCTGAGGATTGTACCCATGTTTTCCACCTATTCTTTAAGAGTAGGATTGGAAGTGAATTTCCAAAGGACTAGTAAAACGTTACATGCCTGAAATAGTGCTTTAGAGACCGCCTCCCTGTCAAACTGGTCCATCATCACCTCATCAACTTTACAATGGATACGACACTTAGGTTCCAGAGTAAGGGTAGTGTGGAATGCTTCATTAATGTTATTGGGAACAGCCTCCCAGTATCTGTGCAATTTTGGGCAGCAACATAACGTGTATCAGAGTGCCACAATCCCTGCTACATTTGGGACAAAGCGATTCCTTGAGGAGGCCCATTTAAATAGTTTCAAAGGGGTGTAGTGCACTCTCAACAGTATATATAACTGTGACAGGCATTAAGATGTATTTAAGGAGCTATTGTGCACTGCTTCCAGCTCTATTTCCTATTGGTCACCAGGAAAATCACCCACATCTGACACCCATCGCCTGCTCACATTGAATTTAGCTGGAGATATATGTACACTTTCCTCCTCATAAGTACCGGCCGGATATACAAAAAAAATCGAGGACATCCATAGCGTAATATTGTTTATTAAAATGAGCAAGTTAAAAAATATAGCCAAGTGGCTACTTACATTTAAAAGTGCCTAACCCGGCACTGGGGCTGCTGGCTTGTCAACCGAGATCGCGTCCACCTCCGTGGATGACGTGTGCTCCACCTACTCCAAGGCAGCAACCAACAGGACCGGAATAGCGTGACCAGGTACCACCTCGACATACGTTTCGTGATTACGTCTTCAGGAGGCGTACCTGGTCACTAGAGGTCATTGTTTTTATACTACAAATGGCTAAAGAATGACAAAGTGTGAATGGGCTCTTAAAAGTATTTACAAATTTATATACACCAATCAGCCATCATGTTATGACCTCACACCTAATATTAAGTGCCCCCCCCTTTTGCGGCTAAAACAGCACTGACCCTCTGAGGCATGAACACTACTAGACCTCTGAAGGTATGCTGTGGTATCTGTCACCAAGCTGTCACTAGCAGATCCTTTAAGTCTTATAAGTTGTGATGTGGGGCCTCCATGGATTGGACCTGTTTTCCCAGTAGATACCACATATGCTCCATTGGATTAAGACCTGGAGATTTTGGAGGCCAAATCAATACCTCCAACTCAATGTGTGTTCCTCAAACTATTTTTGAACCATTTTTGAAGTGTGGTGGGGCATATTATCCTGCTGAAGGAGGCCACTGCCATCAGGGAATGCCATTTGCATCACGAGGGTGTACTTGATCAGCACCAGTGTTATGTAGGTGGTACGTGTCCCAACAGAACATTGCCTAAACATCACATTGCATCCTCTGACTTCTTCCAATAGTGCATTCCAGTGCCTTTTTTTTCCATTGGTAGACGATGCACATGCATCCAGCCATCCACATGATGTAAAAGAAAACATAATTCATCAAGCCAGGGCACCTTCTTCCATTGTTCCGTGGTCCAGTTTTGATGCTCATGTGCCGATTGTAGGCGCTTGTGGCTGTGGACACAGGGCAGAAAGGGCACAAAGAACAGGTCTGTATCTATGCAGCCCCATACACAACAAACTGCAATAACCATTTTTCAGCTTTCAACACATAAACTTCAGGGACAACATGTTCACATTCTGCCAAACATATATCCCACTGACTTTCATGTGCCATTGTAACAAGATGATAAATGGTATTCGCTTTACCTGTCAGTGATCCTAATGTTATGGCTGATCAGCGTATGTGATCAGCAGGAGCTGCTAAAAGTAAATGTAGCTGCCGATGGTATATGCTCTTGGTTACGTGTATGTGTTTTCTGCATAAATTGGTTCTCTTTACGTTTTCAGTTTAAAATTACTTGATGTGACCCTAACACATTTGGTAAATTTGAGGAATACTTCATAATTTGTAGTAGCCTTGACTGCCATAGTGTGTATATGGAAACAGTTAATTGTGTCCCTTAACATACTTGTCCTTGATTGCTAACATATTATATATCCTTTGTGTTCTTGTGTTTGCAAGACACTATTACAGCTGATAACATATGTTGGTACTGCCACTCTGCTCCTGAGGGGGACAGCGCAGATGTACGTGTGTAGCTAAATTGAATCAGAGTCAGTTTTTTTTCTAAAATGTTCGGCAAGATCACTATCTAAGCCAGTTGCAGCAGCTATAACCAGCTTTGATTTGAAATCGGAATTCATTGTTTAGAGTAGAGGCTTCACCAATCCACTGGTTCTCTTATTTGCTGCGGAGACCAGCCTCAAGAGGTTTATTGTTGCAATCATTCGTACTCTGTACAACATGAAATTGTCACGCAGTTGCTCTAGAATCATTCTCCTCATAAAACAGTTGGTTACACCAGTGAATAAAGAATCTTTTGACAATGGAAGCAATCAGTGCAAGGTTCTTATAAGTAGGATCTTTGTAGCAACAGAACGGTGGTTGGTAACTATTTAATTTTGTTGTCCACCACTTTCCACCTCAATTACTTTGGTATATCTTTAACCATTTGACTGCCATGACCTGTGAGCCACTTTTAGACCCTATTCTCACTTAGCGATTCAAAATCACAGGCAGAATTCTGCTTGTGAATCCAAATTGCTCTAAAATGATGGTAAAATGTGTGATGCATATTTGGGTGCCATTCATTCCTAATGGCGTCCGAAACAGAGTGTGATTTGTGCCTTGATTGTTGCACGCAAAATGTGTGTATAAAGATGCAGCTGGCTCAGAGGAAAATTTTGGTTCCTGAGTTTCTTTGACGCGATAAACACGCATAGAGCAGCCTATTCAAGAGGAGGGTTATCTTGGGCTAGCTTACAGTTTTTTTGTTTGCCAGTGTCCAATGCCCCTGTGGGTAGCAGTAAAACTTGAAAGTGAATAACGTCATGTGTTCCTCAATCGACTCTTAAGAAAAGGTTTGCAGTGGGTACAAAAATCCTATTTTAAATACATCTAGCATAAATTTATAAGTCTGTATGGATATCGGAATCTGTCACAGGCTGCAGTCTGGGAGGTGGATTCACTGTATTCCTCAACTCTAGGGTAAATGCTCCAACTTAGTACGTAGGCATCTATTAATTTTGCCCTGAATGGGGGGGCAGTGCATTGCATGTTTTAGCACGTTACTGTCCCCGCACAGCAGTGTGAACACATGGTGCCGTACAGAAAAATGTCTGCATTTTTCTGCACGCCATAATGCCTTTGTGATGCTGAACCAAACATCACACCAGCATTGTGGTGGGAAGGGGCACATGGAAAACATATTTTCTATTACCCTTGTAGTGACTGGCATTTATATAGAACGTAAAACGCCAGTTACCACACATTGTGTGATTAAGCCCTAACAGAGAAAGTGGTGTAACCCCCTTCCCTGGCTGCGCTGTATGGCAAGGATGTATTATTCACATAAGTGGCTACACAGAATTGCATATCCTTTTTCGGATAAGACAGTTTACATATGGGTATTTCAATCAAAATTAAGCTTGTTTGTCTGAGTTCAGGGTTAAAGCAAATCTACGTATAGTCAAACAACTGTGCTCCAACAGTTTAACACTATAAAAAAAATATAGGGCATTCAACATTTTTGTTTGTATAAAGGTGACTTCCATGTTGATCTGCTGAAAAAAACATGTTTGCGGTGTGGTTTCCATTGCTTTCAATGGCAATGTGTGATTTTTTTATTTTATTTTTTTAAACTCCCAAAACATGCTTCAAAAATGGTGCAAGCATCACCCCAGTGTGAAAACATTCATTAATTTTAACCACATCTCGCCCACCATATAGCAGAATGATGGCCGCAAAGTGGTTTAGTTATCATGACAGGGCATCATATGACGTCCAGCAGGATAAGCCGCACGCCCACGACACACTGGATCTTCAGTCCCGGTAAAGAGCCTATGACGTAGGTGCTTTACCATGTGATCAGCTGTGTCCAATAACAGCTGGTCACATGGTAACCAGGAAATGACGTTTATTGGCTTTTCCTCTACTGTCAAGGCGCGAGTAGAGTAGAGCCGACCAGCAGCTCTCCTGACGGGGGGGGGATCTGCGCTGATAATTAGCGCACTGATCATCAGTGCAGACCCACTAGAGCCCACCAGGGATGCCAATCAGTGCCCATTAGGGATGCCTCTCAGTGCCGCCTCCATCAGTGCTGCTTATAAGTGCCCAGTAGTGATGCATATCAGTGCCACATATCAGTGCTGCATATAAGTGCCACCTCATCAGTGCAGCCTCATCAGTGAAGGAGAAAAACATACTTATTTACAAAATTTGAAGAAACTTTTTTTTCAGTCTTTTTTTTTATTTAGCAAAAAATAAAAAACCCAGTGATGATCAACCATAACATTAAAATAAAGCTTTATTTGTGGGATCAAAATAATAAATAATTTGTTTGGGTACAGTGTTGAATGACCGTGTCATTCAAAATACGACAGCACTGAAAGCTGAAAATTGGCCAGGGCAGGAAGGGGGTGAAAGTGCCCTGTATTGAAGTGGTTAAAGGGAAGCATTTTTCTTAGACTTTTCAGGCGCTTTTTATTTTAACTCAATAGCGCTTGAAAAACTCCTCAGTGTGAAAGCAGCCTAACAAATATTTAAATGTTTTAATTTCATATTAAAGCGTCTCTAAAGGCAAAACTTATTTTTTACGTTTTGGATAGAGTGGAGAGGGATTAGAACCCCTGTCAGGTTTTATTGTTGTCTGTGCCCCCATTAGAGTAATTTACCTTCTTTGTTAGTCCTGTTTACCATTATCATTGAAAGCTAAAGTAAAAGAAAATACAAAATTTTAGATTGTCACCAGAACAGGATTAAAGGGGAAATCGTCCAACAGGGACATTCGTTCTGGAGACCCTGCCTGTTGATATCCCATGATTCTCTCACTTTAGAGTGATTTTCTCTCACTTCTGGTTTTTAGCAATGGGACAAGAAGTGAAGGCAAATCCCCTCAATGGGACACAGATGACAAAAAAAAACTGACATGTTATAACCCTCCCTTACTGTATCCAAAAATGGAAAATAAACAGTTTAGCTTTTAGCGACACTTTAAGCTGCTTGCTTGAAGTTCAGGTTTAAATCAAATCTGTTGTCAAACAGCTGTTTCACAACAGTATTACACTACAGAAAAAAATGACAGGGCATTCAGCAATGATAGGAAATGCAAATGTCCGCGTGTATATACAGTGTAACTAATAACTGATTTAGAAGAAAAGTCAGCAAGTAGACATTTTAGTGGTATGGCACAGTTTGTAGGAAATATTGAATGCAGTTATACATGGATGTGTGGGCTGCCGATAAGGGGTCATTTATACCCATTTATAGAGCCCCGGGGTCATAGGTGGACCCAGGCAGTGGGGGGGAATCCGATGTGGGCAGAACAGGGAAAATTATCAGTGTTGCAATTACATGAGCAATGCCCTGTCGGTCCTTCCCTGTAACAGCTGAAAGACAGTTTCGCCACCTCTCTCTCCCGCCGGCTTTCAGCTGCTACAGGGAGAGACACACAGGGCATTATTCCTGTAATTGCCCCCCCCCCCCCTTCTGCACTGATCATCATCCTTGTCCTGGCCACATCTGATTACCCTTGCTTTGTGCCCACCCCCGCTGCCATGGCTTCCCTCTCCCGCCGGCTGTTGCGGGTAAAAACAAGGGGGGTGATCAGGATGGAGAGTGGGGGAAGGGGACAGTAAACATTGTAATTTATCAGGCCCTTCCTTTTCTGAATGAACACAGTGAGTGACCGGTACTGATCACTCACTGTGTCCATTTATAACTGAACTGTGTTTACTGCGCTTTAGTTTGTGATTGAACAGGAGCGCTCTGTGTCCTGCTCATTAACCGATTGCCGACCAGCCGCCACAGTTATACTGCGGCAGGTTGGCTCGGCTGCCCAAATTGCCGTAGGTGGAATTCTGACTCATAAGTGGCGATCTGTGGGCACGCACCAATAAGCGGGTCCAGCGGATGCTATTTCTGCCGGCCAGTCAGCGATAGTTCCCTGCAGTGACAGAACTGGGATCTGCCATAGTAAACAAGGCAGATCTCCGTTCTGACAGGAGGTCATACACAGATCCTGTCTTTCTGCTATGCAGGAAGATGAATCTGTGTGTTGTCCCAAGCAGCCCATCCCCCTACCCAGTTAGAAACACACTGAGGGAACACATTTAATTAATTGCCAACCCCTTCCCTGCCAGTGTCATTAGTACAATGTCAGTGCATATTTTTGGCACTGATCACTTTAGTAATGTCAATGGTTCCCAAAAAAGTGTCAAAACTGTCAGCTAGGTGTCCCACTAAAAATGGCTCATTACCTAGTAAAAATAAAAATGCCATAAATCTTTCCCCTATTTTGTAGATGCAATAAATGTAATGTGTGGTATTTACAAACATTAGGGCCCAGATTGACGTAGAATCGCCTATCTTTAGGCGGGCTTAGCGCATCTCAGATACACTACGTCGCCATAACTTAGAGCGGCAGGTCCCGTATTCTCAAAGAACTTGCGCTTTAAGTTACACCGGCGTAGTGTAACTGGGCCGGCGTAAGCCCGCCTAATTCAAATGTGGAAGTGGTGGGCGTGTTTTATGGAAATTAATCGTGACCCCACTTAATCGACGCTTTTAACGAACGGCGCATGCGCCGTCCGTGGACGTATACCAGTGCGCATGCTCCAAATAATGCCGCAAAGACTTAATGCTTTCGACGTGAACGCAACTTACGCACAGCCCCATTCACGGACGACTTACGCAAACAACATAAAACGTGAACATTTTTACGCTGTTCCGACGTCCATACCTAACATTGGTACGCCTCATAGAGCAGGGGTAACTTTACGCCCAAAAAAGCCTTACGTAAACGACGTAAAAAAATGCGCCAGGCGCACGTACGTTTGAGAATCGGTGTATCTAGCTCATTACCATATTCAACGTGTAAATCGACGGAAGCGCCACCTAGCGGCCATCAGAAATATGCAACTTAGATACGACGGCGTAAGAGACTTACGCCGGTCGGATCTAAGACAAATCTATGCGTAACTGATTCTAAGAATCAGGCGCATAGATACAACGCCTCACACTCAGAGTTACGACTTTCTGAATCAGAACAAGCATTTATTTTAGTCAGGATATAGTCGCTAATCCTCATTTGCATATGTAGTGACTCAAAGTATAGAAGCAAGAGTGTTGGCATGATAGGCATCTAGTCCTTGCTGAATGAGAAGTCAATGGCAGCTTTCATGTTTCTCTGAACTCAAAAACAAAAAATGTATTATAATGCAGCTTACCAATTTTTAGATGTGGTGTCTGCTTTAATTTTCTTTTAAAGGGCTTTTTTCCTTTATTTAACCTGGGGGTCCATTCAGCAGTTCTGTAATTTTTCAATTTCTTTACCAGACCAAGCTGTCCAGTAAAAGGGGCAGTTAGGGTTGAGACAAACCAGTTATCACTGACAGGGGTTCTTACAGTGATCAGTTTTTATTCATTTATGTAATACCTTTATCCGCAAAGAAAAAAACTGTTGCTGTAAGTGCTTAACCCCTTCCCACCGACGGTACACAGATATCCAGCCTCACGAAAGTGGGCCTTTATCCATGAGGCTGCATATCGGGGTACCTGTATTTTTACTTGAAACGCACCGCACAGTGCGCTCCCAGCACAGAGACCAGTCTCTCACCGATGATTGGGGCCCAGGACTCTCAGCTCTGGGTCACCTGATTACTATCAGTCACTGTGCAGCCCCTGTGTTTATTTTCTGAATGGAGAGAAAGATACATTGCATCTTCCTCTCCTTGCAAGAGATGATGATGTAAATAAAATACAACAAGTGTAAAAAAAATAAAGAAAAAAATTGCTAGATCAAGGTTTCATTTAGATCAGTGCCAGGACAAATATACACATATGTGTTATTGGTGCGATCACCAGGAGAAGCAAATTTATTTGGGGGTTTTCTTTGGCCATAAATTAAGGTAATAGCAAGAAATTTACAATTTTGGGCCAATTTCCTTTGATAAAAAAAAAAAAAAATCAGGAGATATCTGTTACCTTTTACAACCAAAAGAAAGCTCAATTTGTCCTAAAAAAAAAAAAAAAAACAAGTTATAATTTACCTGGTTACACAAAGTAGTTGTGATGATATGTACAGTTTTACTAGCACATGTCAAAGTTGCAAAATTGGGTTCAGACATGAACATTTTTTTTTACCTCTCAGTCAATAAGGGGTTAAAAAGTGTTCGCTGGAGCTCAGCTTTAATTTAAAGTGATTGTAAAGGATCACCCTTTATTTAAAACTAGCTGAATACCCGGCGTTGCCCGGTCTTCCTATCTTAACCTTTTGGGGAGGAAAATCATAGTAATATAAATATACCCATCTTTTATATAAGGGTGTAGGTAAGGGTTAATTTAACTGTCATATATTTTTATTTGGCATATAAGTAATATGTGTACCAGGTATTATTGAAATATCTCCAGGCGTACAGAAGTTATGTGGGAACATACATTTCCCATTGATTTGCATGGGACTTTAAACAAAAACCCAGACCCTCACAAATGGGGGTAGTTAAGGGATAAATTAACTATCCTATAGTTTAAGTGGACATATAAGTAACATGTGACCAAGTGTTATGGAAATATGTACAGCCGTTTGGAAGTTATGAAGTAACATGTATTTCCCATAGAGTTGAATGGGACTTTAAAGGAAAACCCCGACCATGGCAAATGGGGGTGGGTAAGGGTTAAACCACCTATCCTATGTTTGTTGCTGACATATAAGTAACATGTGTGCCAAGTTTCATGTTAATATCTTTAGCCGTTTGGACGTGATGCTGGAACATACATACATACATACATACATACATACATACACACACACACACACACACACACACACACACGTTGAGTTTTATATATATATAGATTAAAAACAAATATGGTATACTTACCTGCACTTTGCAATGATGTTGCTAACAGCAGCCCCGATCCTCCCTTCTCGGGTCCCCCTCTACTCCCCACCCCTGCCGAGTGCCCCATAGCAAGCCGCTTGCTTATGGGGGCTTTTGTGTGGCCTCGCTCCTAAGCCATCACTGACACAGCCCGCCTCAGCCCTGCCCCCACTCCCTCACTGGCTGTGATTAATTAGAATGGATTAAGGTTAAAAAAATATTCTGCCTTTTAGAACCACTTTAAATCTAAATCTGTTAGTACAAACCGATAGTATGTAACACTACCCTATCCCCAGATTGACAGTGCTGCTGTCCAAAGGTGTCTCCATTAATTTACCATCCAGAGTTGAAACACCTTAGGACTAACATCAGACTAACATTTTAAACTTTTACTTACAATTACTGGCCCAGATTTAGGTAGATCCGCGCAATATTTGCGTGGGCAAAGGGCAACGATTTTTGCTCTGCGCCCACGCAAATATTTTGATTTGCCCGCGATTCACGGAGCAGTAGCTCCGTAAATTGCGCGGGCGCTATGCTAATTAGCCCTGCGTAAGGGCGCCTAATGTAAATGATCCCGCCGGGGGCGGGAATCATTTAAATTTGGCGCGCTCCCGCGCCCAGCGAACAGCGCATGCTCCGTCGGGAAACTTTCCCGACGTGCATTGCGGCAAATGACGTCGCAAGGACGTCATTTGCTTCTAAGTGAACGTGAATGGCGAATCACTTACGTAAACGACGTGAAATTTAAATTTCATGAGCGGGAAGGGCGGCTATACTTTAGCATTGGCTGCTCCTACTATTAGCAGGAGCAGCCTTACGCTAAAGTCGCCGTACGGAAACTCCGTACCTTGCGTGCGCAGGGCCCGCGCAACTTTTGTGAATCGGTGGTAGTATGCAATTTGCATACTATACGCCGATCACAATGGCCGCGCCCCCTAGCGGCCAACGCAAGAATGCAGCCTGAGATATGAAGGCATAAGGAGGCTTATGTCTGTCATATCCTAGGCTGCAGTCCGCGTAGCGATGTTCCTGAATCAGGGGCATTCGCTACGCGGGAGCAAAACAGCTATTGCGCCGCGCAACCTATGGTTGCGCGGGCGCAATAGCTTCTTGAATCTGGGCCACTGTTTTTACACTTCTTGGTTGAGTGAAGCACCAGGAAGTAAATGAAGATTAATTATTTGCCCTTAATAAAAATGGCCACTATGAGAAAAATCGGGAGGAAAGGTGACCAAAGGTATTTAAAGAATAAAAAGTTTGTATTTTTCAAGGATTATTTGTTTATAGTTTACCATTATAATTTTGTTTTGTTTGTTTATGATTATGGTGAAGTTCCTCTTTAAAGTCAAACTGCAACCAAAAAAAATGTTTAAAGTGGTAATAGTCATTTTTTCCAGAAATCAGATGCTAATATTATAACTTATATGTATTTGATTTGTTTTTGTACATTTCCTCTTCCTTTTTTAAACCCCCTGGCCATGCTGTAAATTTCCTTTATATATGTGTGCCCCCTGTGCCACCTGGACCTATGGCGTCCTGTAGGAGTCTCCTCTTTGTGTGCCTTCTAGCTGAAACTGCAACTGTATGTGCAGCCATTCAGAGCTCTGCACACACAGGCAGAGCAAAAAGGACACAGAGCAAAATCCATACCCCTCTAGTAAGGACTGGGTGGGTCTGGAACTGACTTTTCTGGATGTTCCTTTTAGCGGCATGGATCCATGAGTACGTACTGCACTTTCTCAGGCTCAGGCAGTCAACATCTGTTCATCTTCATTACTTTACTCTGCTTCCGTGTGGCATGTACTCAAGCGCCTTGAGGCGATTCAGTTCGCATTTGTAGCGCTATACAAGTTATTCACTCACTCACTTACTGGACATAGCATCTCTTCAACTACGGGCCCATTGATGCCCTCACATGGGAACCCAGTGTTTATACTCGGTATGTTGCGGGCATTTTTACGTAATTCCTGGCCTCATGCTTGGCCTGGGGCCCTATCTGTTTTTTATTGGGATTTTATGTGATAGACCAACACAAAGTGCCAGATAATTGTGAAGTGGAAGGAAAATGATAAATGGTTTTCACCATTTTTTTTACAAATGTCTGAAAAGTGTGGTGTGCATTTGTATTCAGTCCCCGTACTCTGATACCCCCAACTAAAATCCAGTAGAACCAATTGCCATCAGAAGTCACCTAATTAGTAAATAGAGTCCACCTGTGTGTAATTTAATATCAGTATAAATACAGCTGTTCTGTGAGGTTTGTTAGAGAACCTTAAGGAACAAACAGCACCATGAAGGAAAGGAACACACCAGACAGGTCAAGGATAAAGTTGTGGAGACATTTAAAGCAGGGTTAGGTTCTAAAAAAATATCCTAAGCTTTGAACATCTCACGTAGCACTGTTCAATCCATCATCCGAAAATGGAAAGCGTATGGCACAACTGCAAACCTACCAAGACATGGCGGTCCACCTAAACTGACAGGTCGGGTAAGCAGAGCATTCATCAGAGAAGCAGCCAAGAGGCCCATGGTAACTCTGGAGGAGCTGCAGAGATCCTCAGCTAAAGTGGAGAATCTGTCCACAGAATAACTATTAGTTGTGCACTCCACAAATCTGACCTTTATGGAAGAGTGGCAAGAAGAAAGCCATTGTTGAAAGAAAACCATAAAAAGTCCTGTTTGCAGTTTGCGAGAAGCCATGTGGGGGACACAGCAAACATGTGGAAGTGGGTGCTCTGGTCAGGTGAGACCAAAATTGAACTTTGTGGCCTAAAAGCAAAATGCTATGTGTGGCAGAAAACTAACACTGCACTAAACACACCATGCCCAACGTGAAACATGGGGTTGGCAGCATCATGTTGTGGGGATGCTTTTCTTCAGCAGGGACAGGGAAGCTGGTCAGAGTTAATGGGAATATGGATGGAGCCAAATACAGGGCAATCTTAGAATAAAACCTGTTAGAGTCTGCAAAAGACGAGACTGGGGCGGAGATTCACCCTCCAGCAGGACAACTACCCTAAACATACAGCCAGAACTACAATGGAATGGTTTAGATCAAATCATATTCATGTAGTAGTATGGCTTAGTCAAAGTTCAGACCTAAATCTAATCGAGAATCTGTGGTAAGACTTGAAAATTGCTGTTCACAGATGCTCTCCATCCAATCTGACAAAGCTTGAGCTATTTTGCAAAGAAGAATGGGAAAAAATTTCACTCTCTAGATGTGCTAAGCTGGTAGAGACATCCCCAAAAAGACTTGCAGCTGTAATTGCAGAGAAAGGTGGTTCTACAAAGTATTGACTTCCACTTGACAATTATATGCCACTTTGTGTTGGTCTATCACATAAAATACATTTACGTGTTTGGTTGTAACATGACAAAATGTGGAAAATTTCAAGGGGTATGAATACTTTTTCAAGGCACTCTATGCTGAGCATTTCCTCCCTATCACATCTGAGCCGCCCATGTGACTATAGTGTCACCCATGTGGGCGTATACACAATTGTAAATGACAGCCCACTTGCTCTCTTCTCCTCTGTGCCCACTAACCAGCTAACCACAATGGGAGGGAGGCAATATTACTTGTAGATTGATGGAAGCTTTGTCTCCCTCTTATTCTAAGACCCAGGCAGGAGGGGCGTGAATGGGCCTGTGAATAGCAGAAATCCGCTCACACTATGTTATTAATAAAGATTTGATTTCAAATATGTATATTTCTATGTCAATTTATAACCGTTTATTGATATTAATAATTTATTTTTACTCTTTATTCCAAAGGCTGTTATTTTTTGGTTGATTTTAATATGACATGTGACCAGCAGCAGTGGACTAGAAGCTCCTTCTGCTTATGTTTCCCTGCAGACAGGCTGGGAAAAAGCTGGGTCATATGACAGCTGTATATCGATTAGAAAAAATGTACTTAGATTATTTTTTAAATAAAATAAATACAATGGGCCATATTCTTAAACAAGTTACGCCGGTGTATCTACTGATACACCGGCGTAATTCGAAATTCCCGCCGGCGTATCATTGTTTTGTATTCACAAAACAATATACGCCGGATTTAGGCTAGGATCCGACTAGTGTAAGACACTTACACTGTCGAATCCTAAATGTAATTACTCCGCCGGCCGCTAGGTGGCGTTTATGTTCAGGTCTCATTTGTTTATGCAAATGAGCCTGATACGCCGATTCACGTACGAAATCGCGTTGCTTAACCGTCGCTAACATCGTTTGCGTAGGTGTAAGGTTACCCCTGCTATATGAGGGGTAACCTTACGCCAGTCCCACGTAGGCCATGTTACGTCCGCGTCGTGTTTTCCCGTCGGGTACATTGTTTTACTAAGTCGTCCGCGAATATGACTTTACGTCAATGACGCACATGTCGGCGTCATTAACGTTTTACACCGAGAACTGGAGCATGCGCACTGGGCTATTTTAAGCCCGACGCATGCGCAGTTCGTTAGAATCGGGGGCGCGCTTAATTTAAATACAAGCCGCCCCCTTGGATTTACGCGGCCATACGCCGGGCCATTTACACCACGCCGCCCCAAACTACGGAGCAAGCGTTTGGGGAATACAGCACTTGCTCCTGTAGGTTGGGGCGGCGGAGTGTAAATGGCTTACGCGACGCCCGCCCATAAACTACGGGAATATGGCCCAATGCCATCAACCATATACAGAAATAGAAGAGATGGTGTTATTTAAACAGTGTGTATTTAGTATCACTTTAATGGTCAAATGTATTCTTGATTAGCTGGAAAGGAACACTTTGCTTGTTTGTTTTTGCATTTTACCCTTTGTAAGACCTGATTATGCCAGACTATGTGAGTGCAAAAAAAAAAAAAAGCTGAAACAGAGCTTCTTTTACTACTTCTAGCATTTTCATTTATTTACAGGTATTTTCATAGCGCTGACAGTCATGCAGCACTTTATATCTTTCCCTGCCCTCAAGGAGCTTACAATCTAAAGTCCCTAATTCTCATACATACACGCATACTTCTACTTATTCATATATGTCTAATATAGACAGGAGCCACTTATCCTACCAGTATGTCTTTGCAGTGTGGCAGGAAACTGGAGAACCCGGAGGAAACCAATGCAAGCTCAGGGAGAACACGCAAACTCCATGCAGATAGTATCCTGACATTTAGAACTATAGTTTTTTTTCCAAGACTAATATGTTTGTTGTTAATCTTGTAAAAGCTTGCTACTTTTTGCAATGGCGTGTGCCATCTGGTGTGGGAGTGGTTAAAGGGATAAACTCTGTTTGCTAAAGGAGCATAGTAAAATATAAAAGTACATAGACCTTTTTTTCTATGTGATACATTACTCCCAATATTATAGTCCGTTAGTGTTTCAATAAAATTGTGTGTCAGTCATGTTTAGCAGGTCTGTGCAGCGTGAGAATTAAGTTCATTTCATTAAGCTATAGCAGTAGTTACATTGCCATGATGACTGCTATTTACTCAACTAAAAAAAAATCTCCAAAACCGAGGCCATATCCAAACAACTTTTACTCCCCCTCAGCGCTTGTCGAGGAAGCAAACATCTTTTGATTTATAATATTAATCCTTCCATCTACAAGAACATTTATCTTTACAAATTATCTTTTTCTCAGATAGTCAGCAAGATGTTGTTGTGATTTTAATAAAGTGTGACATGTTACATTAAGTTCATTAACTTCTTCCACTCTCAGCTCTCGGCACACATATTTAATTCTGTTATATACAATATACACAGAGATCCACAACTTCTAATCATATCATTATTGTTTTTGGCAACTTTATACAAACATTATTTCCTTTTATTGCCCGTTGTCCGTGCAGTATATGTAAGGATTTGTTTTATGAACACAGGAATTTTACTATTACTCTACTTCATAACGTATAGTATGTATGGAACAAACAATTGATCTCATATTTTATAGTTTGAATCATCCTACCCTTTCAGCAGCTGGAAAGGGAGGGGTACTCTCAATCTTCCCTGCATGGACATGTGACTTTAAACTGATTTTTTATTTTAACTTATTAATTTATTACAGGAACTTATATAGTGCGTTTTACAATAAAGTGAAGCACAACACACAAGTTACTATGTCCCAACTAAAAAGTCCATGAATCCTGTGAAAAAAATCAGTAACTTCAACAGAGTGTACACAGTCCAACACCCCCGTGCTCTGTGCCTCTCTATAATTAGTATGCAGATCCTATTCATGACAAGTGCTCATTCACCACCAGAAGCAATGCATGCTCACCTCCCACTAGTGGATCAATCCCTCATCCAACACATCCTACTGATGTTACACTCTCCCAGCACAGTTCTCCTCTTTTCCCTGTATCACTCTGAGGGACAGGTCCACCTCTCACTAGCTCCACCAGGCATTTACAATGAAACATAAAGGCAACACCATAGTGCTCTCCATTTGTACTAAATTTATTAATCCTCCACTTAAAAACATTTTCAAAATCTATATAAAACTTGCGCATATAAAAATGTCTCATCAGACAACTCGCCACTATAGATGCAATCGCTGCGGTGATGTGACGTCACAGACTCGGCTCCTCCCTCCTAGTCTAGTTGCGCCTTCCTTATTGGGCTTCTTCAGTGGCCTACTCTCTGTTGAAGTTACTAATTTTTTCACAGGAGACATGGACTTTTTAGTTGGAACATAGTAACTTTTGTTTTGCTTTGTGTTGCGCTTTACTTTATTGTAAAAGTATCTTTTTGAGGGTGGGGTGAAACACCCAATAGTGTTAAAGCAGGAGATTTTTTTAATTATTGATTAATGTTTGTAATTTTCATGGTCACATTAATAATATTATTATTGATTGGAGTATATAGAGTTACAGATATTTTGTGGCACAGAATGATTTAGTACAGTACTTATATAGCGCAGACAATTTACACAGTGCTTTACATATACAGTGGGTAAAATAAGTATTGAACAGGTCACCATTTTTCTAGGTAAATATATTTTTAAAGGTGTTATTGACATTACATTTTTACCAAATGTTGATAACAACCCACGCAATCCATATGTACAAAGAAACCAAAACAAATACGTTCAGAAATGAAGTTATGTGTATGGAATGGAATGAACACACTATCTGAAATGAATTCAATACTTTGTATAAAATTCTTTGTTGGTAATGACAGCTTCAAGATGCCTCCTGTATGGAGAAAATAGCCCCATGCATTGCTCAGGTGTGATTTTGTCCCATTCTTCCACACGAACCATCTTTAAATCTTGAAGGTTCAGTGGGCCTCTTCTATGAACTCTGATCTTTAGTTCTTTCTATAGATTTTCTTTTGGATTCAAGTCAAGTGTTTGGCTGGGCCATTCTATCAACTTTATTTTCTTTCTTTGAAACAAATTGAAAGTTTCCTTGGCTTTGTATTTGATATCATTGTCTTGCTTTATGTCCACCCCCGTTTTATCCTCCTTATTCTGGTAGATGGCAGCAGATTTTTATCAAGAATGTCTTGGTACGTTTTTCCATTGATTCTTACTTCAATGAAATTAAGTTTGCCAGTAGTATGCCACGCCATGATGTTTCCATCTCCAAACTTCACAATTGGTATGTTGTTTTTGGGGTAATGTGCAGTGCCAGTTGACCTCCAAATATGGTGTGTATAATGGCATCCAAAGAGTTCAATTTTGGTCTGACCAGACTATATTCTCACAGTATATCACAGGCTTGTCTAAATGTTGAGCAACATTCTTTAAATGAGCTTCAACATGCTTTTTCTTCAGCAATGGAGTCTTGTGTGGTGAGCATGAATATAGGCCATGGCGGTTGAGTGCATTACTTATTGTATTCTTTGAAACAATTGTACCTGCTAATTCTAGGTCTTTCTGGAGCTTTTCACAAGTGGTCCTTGGCTCTTGGACAACTCTTCTGATAATTCTTTTCACTCCTCTGTCAGATCAGAAATCTTGTGAGGAGCACCTGCTTGTGGCCAGTTTATGTTGAGATGATGTTCGTTCCACTTCCGTATTATGGCCCCAACAGTGCTCACTGGAACATTCAGAAGTTTAGAAATCCTTTTTTAACTATTGCCATCAGTATGTTTTGCAACAATAAGGTTGCGAAGGTCTTGAGCAAGCTCTTTTTTTTTAGTCATCATGAGATGTTTCTTGTATGACACCTTTGTAATGAGACACCTTTTTATTGGCCATTAGTTGAGACTAAACCAGCCAATATTCATTTGCACTGACAAGGGGTAGGATTGCTTTTTATTACTGATAGATTTCAGCTGGTGTCTTGGCTTTCCATGCCGTTTTGCATTTCCCTTTCTTTATGTGTTCAATACTTTTTCCCTGTGTCATTCCATTTTATTACACATAACTTGCCTTCTGAACTTATGGGTTTTAGTTTCTTTGTATGGATTGCATGGGTTGTTACCAAGGTGGTGAAAATTTTGTGTCAATAGCACCTTTAGAAATGTAGTTGCCTAGAAAAATGGTGACGTGTTTAATACTTATTTTACCCGCTGAATGTATGTGTTATATATATTGAATATTCACATCAGTCCCTGCCCTCAAGGAGCTTACAATCTAAGGTCCCTGAACATACACATACTAGGGACCATTTAGGCAGGAGCCAATAAACTTACCAACATGTCTTTGGAGTGTGGGAGGAAACTCAGAATAAACCCACACAGACACAGGGAGAACATGCGGCAGGTAGTGCCACAGTTGGGATTCGAACAGACAACCTTAGTTGTATTATTGTAACAAGGAATAATAAAACAAGATGTACCCAAGTTTATGTTGCATTTGAGAAGGGCTTTAAGTGCCAGTTCACATCGGGATTGCAATGCAGTTGACAGCCTTTTCATTTGAAGGGGCGGCAAAGCACACTGAACTGTTGAAAAAGTAGTTTAAAAAAAATCACTGCACCAAATACTGTTGTACCATGCAATTGGGTGCCCAGAAATGCACTGCAGTTGCAATTGCCGTTTGTGGTGCCATTAACGATACATTAGCACCCACATGCAGATTGCAAGGGCAGCATGTAAACCTGCGGTGTGGTAAACGCCCACGCAATACGCCTTTTCCCACACTGCATTCTGGTGTGACTGTCCCTAAAAAGGTATATTGCAAATTTCCTCTATTAAAGCCAAAATCCAGCCAAAACATTTTTTTTTTGTCTTAGAAAGAGGAAGAAATGGATAGAGTTTTTGTCAGGTGTCTTTTGCCATGTGTCTCTATTGGGCAAATTTACCCTACCTCCTACCAGGACACAGGAAAAAGCAAAAACACATTTTAGTAGAGCAAGGAAGGGTTAGATATTATAACACCACACATTTATTGCTGTTTGTGCCTTGCTATCCTGATGACAACCCCCTCCCTTGCCCATTTCTTTTACAGTCGTCACAGAATCAGAAATGTATTTAAAATCTCCATAATGGGGTTATAGGCTAAATAAAGACCTGGCAGGACATTAACTAATTTCAGAACTGAAAAAATAAATTTGTCTGGAAATAGGCTTTGGAGGCCTAATAGCATTTTGATAAATAATTTAGTGTTATTCTATGGCCAATTTAAGCTGAGATCATTCAGTTTGAGTGGGAGGAAGGACTCTTTAACACGGAGCGGATCCGTATTGATCCGCTCCGTTAGCCCGTTTGGCTCAGCGGGGATTCCTCCGTTAATCCCCGCTGAGCTGTCAGCTGACAGGGCGGTCCCTGCACACTGTGCAGAAACCGCCCTGTCTTTGCTCCGCTCTCCCCTATGGGGAATCGGATGAATACGGACCGTGTGTCCGTATTCATCCGATCCGTTCCGCCAGACGGAAGAAAAATAGGATTTTCTTCCGTCTGAAAAAGCGGAACTTTGTGGACGTGGATTGTTGCGGACGTTAGCGGATGCATCATCCGCTAATGTCTGCATCATCCGCTAACGTCTGCAATCCCATAGGGATACATTACAAGTCCGTAAACGGACTTGTAATAAACGGTCCGTTCGTCCGCCCGTGTGAAAGGGCCCTAAGTCTTAAAAAAAACTGTCTTATTAATTTATGTAGTTGTCTCTTGAAGACTTTTTTTTAAAGCGGTGGTTCACCCTCCATAGCAACATTAGGCATAGTAGCGCGAGCTACAGTATGCCTGTCTTGATTTTTTTCGCCCGGTACTCACAGTGCAATCCTCTATAGAAGATTCCGACTCCCCGCGGGGAATGGGCGTTCCTATCCAGACGGAGGATGATTGACGGCCGGCTCTGGCACGTCACGCTCCCCGAAGACAGCCGGAGTAGGTCTCGGCTCTTCACGGCGCCTGCGCACAGACTATGCGCAGGCGCCGTGAAGAGCCAAGCCTATTTCGGCTATTTCCGGAGAAGCGTGACGTGCCAGAGCCGGCCGTCAATCATCCTCCGTCTGGATAGGAACGCCCATTCCCCGCGGGGAGTCGGTATCATCAATGTACGATTGCACTGTGAGTACCGGGCTATAAAAATCAAGACAGGCATACTGTAGCTCACACTACTATGCCTAATTTTATGCTAGAAGAAAAAAAAATGTTTTTGTTTATAGGGTGAACCCCCGCTTTAAAGTGCATGATTATCTGAATTCTCTTTTAGTGCATTATTAGTTCCCCGACAGAATTCATTTTGTTTATATTATTCTCTAACAAAACTCTGTGTGCTGTGGCTGGCCTTCAGCTTTCTATGAGTGGCTCTGTTGGCAACTGAGGCTCTCACGCAGTGCTCTGGAATACTGGTAAGCAGAACTGAATTTGAGCAATAAGATAAACCATGCTTCAGGGTTCATAGGTTCCCTGATTGCACAGAACATGTTTTGTGCCCAACAGATAAATAGACTCAATTCAGAAAGCTAACACATAGTATGATAAGCATACTTTTTTTCAAATTAATTGACAGTTTTTTTCAGCTGAGTCTCATGAGATTCTAAAACTACAGTCACATGGCTAAAATAAAGATCCTTATCCTTGTTATAAGTAAGCGCTGAGATGGCGTGAAATGCATTGACTTCTCCTTCAGCGCAGAAAGTGTCTTACTTTTACTACTGAAAATGTCATTACAACAATAAAGTGGATGATTGTTTTTCAGAGTGCAGCTATCCAAGTCTCCTGCATTTATCTAAAGTATATATATGTTAGATTACATTTTCTAAATGTTCTTAAAATTACAGAAACCCAATGGATTACTCCATATATCCCCAAACTACCTTTATCAGACTGTGGAAATCACCATCATCACTATCCTGTTAGGTACCAGGATGAATTGCATAGATGTCAGAATCTTAGAATTAATTTACAGCTGTAATCTAGGAACCAAACAGCTGAAAGAAAACTCTTAAGCAGGCCATACACGGTCGAATTTCGAACAAATTTTCTTTTCAAAATCAGAAAGTTCGTTTTTTTGGTGATCCGATGATGCCACCATTGATTTTCGAAATTCGGCCGACCAAACCTTCATGTTGCCGGGAATATTCGTTTCTTTCCTGGAATATTCTTTTCTTGCACATGCGCATTTTTTTTCTATTACATTTCTCACACGATTCTCCCATCATTGATCAGAAAATTGTTAGTTTTTCAAAAAATTTCCAACATGTCGGATTTCTCAAATTTGTTTGCCGCATGAAAATCGGCTGTTGCTGCAGCCCACTAACGGTGCGAAATTCGTACGAAAATTCTTTGATACGATTTTTAAAAGAAAATTCTTTCGAAATTCGAACCGTGTATGGCCGCCTTTAGACCCCTTTCACACTGGGTCGCTTTGCAGGCGCGATAACGCAAAAATGGCGCCTGCAAAGCGACCTGAAACAGCCACTGCTGTCTCTCCAGTGTGAAAAAGTCCTGCTAGCAGCATCTTTGGAGCGGTGTGTATACCTTGAAATCAATGGGCAGCGCAGCTATATCGCCGCCCCCAACCCAGTGTGAAAGGGGCCTTAAGGATTTTTAGTTAAATAAAAAAAAATACAGATTACAAATACATAAGCTAGCTATATCTAGTGAGATTTTTGTAGTTTACAGTTGCTGACAATGGTGTATGTCATCTGACATATCAGATCAATCAATTGATTCCACTTTTGACTTTGTTGACATTTCACCCAAAGAAGTCATGCACCAGCACTGGATTGAAGAAGCAATTTAAACCTGACCATACCAACATATCAAGTTGTAATACTGGGAATTTAGAGGTATGTTGTTATCTGATCACTGCTTGGTCAGTGGCCTTGTTTCCTCAATCCATGATAGTAATGATAGTTAACCACTTAAGACCCGGAACAAAATGCAGCTAAAGGACCCGGACAGTTTTTGCGATTCGGCACTGCGTCGCTTTAACTGACAATTGCGCGGTCGTGCGACGTGGCTCCCAAACAAAATTGGCATCCTTTTTTTCCCACAAATAGAGCTTTCTTTTGGTGGTATTTGATCACCTCTGCGTTTTTTATTTTTTGCGCTATAAACAAAAATAGAGCGACAATTTTGAAAAAAATTCAATATTTTTTACTTTTTGCTATAATAAATATCCCCCAAAAATAT